>NC_084710.1:5715036-6015036 GCF_033807575.1 Cydia pomonella | reverse complement strand
GATATATGTATGAAAAAAGTAAAGATCAGGGCCATTTACGTTTGTTATGTTCTATTGAGTTGTTTTCGCCCTCGCTAATTTAATCTGGATTAGTTGATTACTACGTTATTAAATAACAATAGGTAATCAAATAATATTTTTAATGGCTTAATTAGAGTTTTATTTTTACTACTCTGGCGGGCATATTTTTATGAGTCACAATTGATTTGAAGTTTAGCCTACAGTAACTTACAGTAGTTATAGTTAGTTAGTGCCTATTTTTTAAATGTATAAATGGTAGGAATAGCTCTTAAGTTTCATTAAAATATCTCAATACATTCTAACCATATAAAGTAAGAAATATATTTCCTGTTTATTAAAATTCAATTAAAACAGGATTTGGAGTTACAATTGGCTCGTACAAACGCGAATTTTCTTAAGATTTTCCTTTTGTGTGACTATTATGGTCAAAAATATGCACAGAAAAATAATTGCCTGCTTTAAACGCCGAAAAAAGTCGCAACAAGGATATACAACCGAATACAGAAAGGAGGTTCTATGAAATTTAAGTCGGTTAAAATGATTCCGTACAGACCGTGAAATGCTCCATTTATTCAAAATATTCTGACGTCTTTTGTGATAAGCTGTGTCGAAATTAGTACAAATACTTTATACTAATTTCGACCGCTTTCGCATAGTATGTACTTTTATTTATCGTTGTTGTTTTTGCGCAGTTGAAATTTGGAGTAGGTACGTACTGCCTTTTCTTCTTGAGAATGCAATAATATGTTAACAAGCAGCGGATCTGATGGTGTCGGGAGGTAGCAAATGGAACTCTTTGATGGAAAAACACAAACACATGGGTCATTAGAAAGCTCTCGAGAAGTTGTACAGTCAGCAATAAAAGTGTGTGTAAAATAAACGTTTTTTTTTATTCTTATTGATTTTCACGACCGTTATACAATGTACACTTTGGCCCTATTCCCAGTTCTTATGAAAAAGAAAACGATTTATTCCATTTACAATATTGTTTGCATTTCCCCATTTTATTTTATTTTACACAAAAGATAATTTCTACATTAACAAATGAATCACTTTTTATTTGGCGTTCTTACCAAAACAAATCAATTTCACATACCTTCGAAATAATTCTATTATAATTATTTGATTGTGAGTCAGTATGAGGTTTATTATTAATAAAACTCATGAAAAAACATTAACATTTTGCAACAGCCAGGTTAAAACGCAGATTTGATTGGATAAGGAAATTCGCAAAATAATATTCGCAAACAAACACGACGACAATGCCGAACGGCGAATGGCAAACTCATAAGGCTGCATTAAACACAGGATAATTTGGCATTTAAAAGGTTTCGTTACCAGATACTCAACAAATGTTTTAAAGAAGAAATGTTGGTTGGAAATATCATATCGGGCTCTTCTAGCCTCAACGAAATAAATTCAAGTTTAACAACATTTTAACCAACAACCAGAACACTAAATCAGTGTAAACTTAATATAACGACACTCAAGGAACCGGATGTTTTTTGACGCTATAGTTTTAGTTACTCGTATATAGAGAGAAATTAATATTAAAGTAAACCAAATATAGCCAACAAACGTTGACTTTATAGGGAGTGAATCGTTATATCGAGTGACGTTATTTGGAGTTTACACTGTATATTATTTATACGACGACGAGGTATAAATTTTTCTGGTTTAAATTTAACTCTGTCAAGTTAACAAAAGTCAAAACTTAATTGGGGCCAATGTACTAAAATCGCATTGCGTTTATAGCAATCTTTTAATAGTTTAAATACCCTCTACGCATATTGCAAGGCGCAGCCTTACCTACATTAAGTAAACAGCTGCACTAACTAATAACGAGTGGGACTAATTGGTCCCAGCTCCATGTGCTACGAGTCGGCAACACGTGAGGTTTCGTGAATATGTTTGTTGTTTGTTTCAAATTCAATCTTAATAAATCCCAGAATTCAGTTTAATTAATTTAACAATACAACAACAACTTTAGTGGAAGCAGGGGGAGGGGGGAAACAAAAATCTGACGTCCGACTTTAAATCCGGAGGTCGCGGGTTTATACCTGGCTCGTACCAGTAAGTTTTTAAGATATCATTTGATACATATTATGTACCACTATAATAGTTTTAGGTGAAGGAAAACATCGTGAAGAAACCTGCATATCTGCAAAGAAATTCGAAGGTGTATGTGTACTCCCGAACCCACATGAAGCCAATGTAGAGAATATATAGCCCAAGCCCACTCGCGCCCGTGCCCAGCAGTTAATTATTATTTAATACTTAGTAGTAATGGTTTGAAGGCACCTGAAGGCTACGCTAACCGTTTACTGTACGGCTTTACGCTTGACTGTCACTAACGTACCATGAAAAAACTACACTCTGATAGACTTTTAAGCCATTATCCTCTTAGTGACATACTGTTTCGTTCTCGAATTTTATTTTCTTTGTACAATTTCAGTAAAAGTTTCCCCCGCATCCGAGGCCTTCGCAATATGTAAATGATGGTCAACCTGCTATGAAAGATTCATGAGTCTAATTCGGCTGTGCTGGGAAAAGGCGGAATAGATTTTGGATTCCACTTTGAGGCAATGTACGATTCGTGTTGAAAAGGAAAAGTACAGTAGGTACTCGTTCCTATGAACTTTTAAGCGGTGAAAGTTTTCCTACTTATGATGTCAGTAAAAAGTTTTATTCTTCTTTGTAAAACAATTTTGGATGCCAACCGATTATAACTGGCTACTAGAAGTGTACATACATACATACATATAATCACGCCTATTTCCCGGAGGGGCAGGCAGAGACCACGGATTTCTACTTACTACGATCCTGACATGCCTCTTTCGCTTCCTTCACTTTCATAACATTCCTCATACACGTTCGCCGGTATAGGGTGCTCTCGACCTGGCCTTTCTTCAGCTCTACTGCTAGAACTATTACTAGGAGATACTAAAAGTGTATGTATGTATGTATGTATGTATATACTTTATTGTACATAGAAATAAAAACACGAAAAACACAGTTACAGAGTAAATTAAATACAAAAAAAGGCGAATTTATCCCTGTATGGGATCTCTTCCAGTTAACCTTTGAGGAAATGAGTAAAACAGAAGTAACGGTGAATGAATGACAAACACAAACAAAAGTGTACAATCACTGAAACTAACTAAACTAACTAAAACTAACTAAACTAACTAGTGTAAACTAGTAAAAAACCTAAATTATACCACTGTGTTGTTTTCTCGCTCAAATACCTCAAATAAATGATTTATTTTTAATTGCGAACTTTTTACTTGCTATTTATGCTCTTTCATAACAAAAAATCTTTTATTTTAACTATTTAGAATCCATAAGATTTGTAGATTAGGGTACGGTTAGTAATTAAATAGGTAGGCCCTCCACCTAAGACCATTAAAGTAAAACATGGACGATATTTAAGTGTCAGCCAACGGCAAATAAAGGGCATAAAATGTCACCCCGCGACCCTTCCACCTTTATTAATGTGCAGGTACCCTTGTTGAGGTATATTCCTATTAATGAGAAAACAGCTCAGCTAAACCGGTATATTGAGACCTGAAGGCCCGTAACAACTATATAAAATGGTAGAAGGGAATTACATTGGTATCTCTCTATCAACTCGCTGGGATCTGAGTAAAGAACGTGGAATTAATATCCATGGCAATTACGCCTCTCGACTTGTTTAGGCATTAATAACAGCGTTAAGAACATTGCCCTGTTACTAGTTTTTGTCAGTTTTGGGGCACATTTGAGAAAAAAGTTACTTCTGTAGTCATTCAATAAAAAATCACAACCCGGGGACAAATATATCATGTTTTTCTTATTTTAGTCTCAAGTACTGAAAAAACGTATACTTACTGCCTACTTATAAGGGTGCAGCGTAAAAATTTGCTTTGGATTCTTTTAAATTTGCTATATCTACAAGAAAGACGCAAACTATTAGTGAAGCATACAATAAAATGCAGTGTATGATGACCCTTTTATCGTAATGTAAACATTTGGAATTTTAATATGATTACATATTATATTCCGATATTCTGAAACTTTCAACATAGAATAGATAAGGTCGTTATAAGGATTGTCACATCCACTATAGTACACTATAGTTTCATGAATATAGTCTGGAATTGAGAAAAACAATTAAAATTAGATACTTAGATTAGATTAAATTAGATACTTCTGAGGTGTTTCCCTTGCGCTATTTACATGGGGTTCTTCAAGAAGCAGGTATTTAGGGTTCTCAAAGGTGGGCAACGCATAAGTGGCTCCTCCGATGTTGCTTATGTCCATGGGCGGCGATGACTGCTTCCCATCAGGCGGCTCGTCTGCTCGTTTGCGGCCTATTATATAAAAAAAAAATTAAGGGTCGATTTCAGTCTAAATATATTGTATTGTAAGTAAAGAGTACCTAACAGTTTTGGTTAGGTACTCTTTACTTACAATACAATATATCAGGTATATTGTTTCAAAATAAAAATATGTGAAATATGTTTGACGAAACGACGTCATATTTCTTTACGTATTTCTACAATGGCTTTTATTTTAGTGGGTTCAATTTTAAAGTCTTTTTTAATCAGGTACGAATATGAATCTGGCATTACAGCCAGATTTTCCTAGCTGGAAAGCCAGATTCACATTCGTAAGCTTAGCTTAATTCGCAATCTAATATTATCTGAAATCTAGAAGCCGGCAACGATTTCCTACTTCGCAGCTAACGCGCGTTCCTAACTCAAATTAGAACACCTTGCGGAATTGCATTTCTGCCTCCGTATATCCATCATACCTGACTTCATGTGCCTCGGCAATTAACGTGAGATCCTATCATTAACTCGGATAAGTAAACAACGGCAACAAGCAACGAGTCTGCATTTTGCATGTTTTAATGTGATGGAATCGAGTTTAAATTTAATTATAAATCTATACATATCCTCTGCGGTAGACAGTTTCTACAGTAACAAATAGTTGAATATTTGAATAAATGAAGCTAACAAAATAATTATTACAAACCCAAATCTACCGGTTCACCAGGAGTTTATGTGCCCACCTCGCCATCATCTGAAATCCCTACATTCGCCCTACCGGATAGCACAGTATCTTATGGAAAAGCCGTTCAATATAAAATCAAGATGAAAAGACGAATGGATAGCAAATCCACCTAGGGCTAATGTTTCAGCCTATTATGACCCCACGCAAAAGCCATTTGTCTTTTCGGGCTCTAGATGGGATTGGTGCCAACTGAATAGGCTCAGAACCGAACATGTACTCTGCGGGGATTACATGTTTAAATGTGGCTGGCGAAATTCATCGGCGTGTGATTGCGGAGCTCCAGTGCGGTCTATTAAACACATCATCTACCGCTGACAGGCGGTAGTTGTGCATAACTTTGGGGTTGGTATTTTTCTAACAGAGCAGTCAATACCCAGTCGGCATGGAACTTGGAAGCCCTGACAACATTTAAAGTGTCCATTCTAACCGTTTATTCGTAACGTCCGAAATACTAACTACCTTTGACCCTCTTTTTATATTTTTTTTTTATTTTTTCCTAACCAGAATCATAGTGACAAGTGATAAAAATGGAACCATGCTGCCACTACAGAATCATTAGGGTCGAGCTACCTATATGTATTGAGCATCAAGGAGGTTTAAACTCACGATCTTTCGTGTTTTTTGTCGATTTAAAGGTTAGACAATATCAACAGAAAAACAGACACTGGCAGGAGAGCGATTTTTGGATTTCGATCGCTTGATTTCGTGTCATCCCTTTAATACTATCTCCACTACTAGGCGTTTAAATTGTAATAGAATTGAAAACGAGTGGGCAATACCACTAGTTTCCCAATTTCTATCGCTCGTATTTCAAAAAATAGCATATCGTTGTTTTCCACAGACTTTCGAGTAACAAAATCGAACGCCAGGTACTTTTTGCAATTGAAAATATTTCGTTACCTCTTCTTTCCAAATGCCATGCGATCTAATTGCACTTTGACAATTACGACACGCCTACAAAGTTTTTAATACAATCTCCTTGTTCTCATCAAAAACCAAAAATACCCCCAGCAAAAATCTCATCGACTTTCATTGAAGAATATTTCATGATTCCCGAAAGGATTATGTAAATCAATAAATAAAATATTGCTGGAAAGAAGACGAGGGAGAAAAATTGGATATCGCCTTGAGGAAAAAGTTCCCTCGAACGAGCAGGAATTCCATAATATTGTCCAATAAAGAATGCGGCTTACGAATAAGGTGACGCTCGGCGGTGGAGGGAATCTGAACCCGATTATTTGGGCTTTGATACAGAGTGTCATGTTAATTTGAAGAGTTTTATTATTTATCACTTACTGCAGGAATATAATTGAGATGACATGTATAAGAAATAGTTATTTGTGTCCTAAGGGATGAAAAGTAGGACATTACGTCCCGCGTGTAAAACACGCGGGGTGGAATGTCCTACGATTCCTCCCGTGGTGCGCATACTATTTTTCTGCTCGACGGAGGCGGAAAGCGGCAACTTTGTTTAGCGCAGCGGGAGCAAAGTTGACGCTTTCCGCCCGGGAGCAGAAATAGTACATTGAGCAACGAGGGGGGTAAGTGAAGTTTTGGATACGAGGGTGGCTCGAGCCTGCGGCTGTCGGGAATTAAAGACTCGAGTTTGCAATATTCTTACCCCCGGAGTTACACACAATGTTTTTCATCACACTTGCGAAGACAAAACTAAATTTTAAGCGAAATAATTCTTAAATACGGTGACATATCAAACATTTGTCCGCCATTTTGTAATTTCTTGACAGGTTAGGCATCGAAGGCACAGACCTACTCGGCATTCAGCCATGATTGAAAATTATGTAAAAATATTTTAAACGGCTGTTAAATTAATCAAATTATATAATATTAAACATAAACAAAAATTTTAAATTATAAACGTCAGTATTTTAAAAGTAAAACTAATTTATGCTACTTCGTTTGTATGAATAAATACATACTTAATAAATACATTAAACTTTCGTCCTCCATTTTTATAGTTTCTCGGTAATTTACGAGTACGTCAAAAACATTTTAATGTAAATTAAAACTGTTCTGCTCTGACAGTTATCGGATTTGCGATCAAATTTTGCTTATCTCATATAATATATATTTATTTATTATTTAATTTGAAAAGCGAACACGACCTTGACGAAGTTCCTTGTTAATTTTAAATACCAATTTTACTTACATCACATTCCCACCCAAAATGGACTCCGAGTTTTCATGTTTAAGTACACAAAGTGGACCAGTCTATTAGTCACGGTACACGATCTTTAACTGCTTTGCAAATAATGTAAGCGCTTCGAATGATAGTCGATGGTGTAATTTGATGGCCTATTTTTGGTAATAGGTATTGGGAAATCCAAGCAATCTTGTATTACAAGCAAGCTTAGTATTAGTAAGAATTATAGTACTGTTTGTGCCCAAATAAACATAATCGTAATACCTCCAGATTTAAAAAATATAAGTACTGTAAAAGGGTACGGACTAGCTGAGGTGGGGAATGTAAACGCTCCAGGTAAATTCTAATATTATTATTTTTTTCTTTATAAACGAAATACAATAATGTAGACTAACACAGATGCTTGCAACTTTCAGAATCAAAACGCCTGCAGATCTTTATGCCTTCAGCAGGGCAATAGTTCAAATAATCGTTGCCAGTTATCTATCAAGAGACTGTGACGGTTTCCAACCTTCACACCTCTAAAAAAAGTATATACAGAAATGGACTTTTCCTATACCTGCTTAAAATTTTCAATATATTATCAATTATTTAAGATGAACAAGAACTATGTTAGCTTGCTATTACAATTACTGTGGTTTCTAATGAGCAAGATCCCTATTTAATACTTTATGATTTTACTAATAAACAAAAGCTAAGGTAGTCAATGAAAAAATATAATCAAACCGTTTTTATTGTTTAATTTCTTATTGATGAAAAACATTTTGGGTGACACTCGATGTAAATTACAGGATTACTTCCTCCACTCATACAGAACGTTAATTTTGATGGCGGAAATTGAGATTAACTCTAAAACGAATTACTTTCCAATAATCACTTTGTACTGAGCAAAAAGCTTTTTAAATATACGCCAACAAAGATTTAAGACAAAACTTTCCAAGGTGACCCGTTAAGTCTTGCTACAGTGTTTCTTATTCCGAGATATTTCTATGTTTATGATTAAAAAAAAAAAAACGAATTACAAATCATTTTGCTTCATGTTCGCTACACAATTTTTTGAGTCTGTCTAAATGCAACATGTTTCAATTGTACAAAAACAATACGAACCAATAAATAATAACTCGCAATGAGTTCGCAAACTGCACTATACACCTCATTTGATTTAGACAATGAACTACTCAATTAAAGGCATATCTACATCTGTTCACAAAGCCTTGTTTCGGATGGTCCGTTGAATGGGGTTGTCTAGAACAATGGACATTAACCTCGTGAACAATATCAATTGCGCAGCCAACTGCAATCTGTACTTGGGCACAATTGACATGTGTAGAAGAAGAAGCAGTTTTGATAATAAAACTTCCGTGATACTAAGACATTAAAACTTACTTTCAAAGTCCAAGATTGCTTAACATGTTTCGCTCCATAATGAGGAGCTTCAACCCTAGCGTACAAGTGAATAATCAAGATCAAGTGCGGGTAGTTCGCAAAACCCGCGCAGTAAGATGTTGACACAATTCCTCGCCAGTCTGCCTGTGACCACGAGCGTAACTTCACGTTCGAAACGTCAGGCCATATAATAAACGTAAGTTTACGCGATTAAGTCCCGTATTCGTTTTAAAACTATGATCGACACATATTGCGTTATCGTTATGGAGCGAATAATGTGAACTTAAAAACGTGAGTAACTCGTTTTAATATAATTATATAATCATATTTAATAGAACAGAAGCAGTAGTCTCAAATAACGAACGAATTAACGTGAAGCTAAGATTTTTTGGAGTTCCCTACCAAAAAGGTAAACAGGAACCGTTTTAGCGCTACTCTATCTTCCGGCCTGTCCTGTCATATCGCTAAATATCTCGGGAACTACTTGCGTTGTCGATTTCAAATAAATAATAACTATAAACAAGGTCAACCGAGACGCATTTAAAGTATTTTTTATTTATTTATGTTGCCGTTAAAATAGTTCAATGAAACGTCCGTTTCGGAATTCGGTCGTGTTTGACGTTATATTAGCTAAGTTACGCTTCCTCATCATCCTAGTTTTCGCTTTCACTTAGCTCTATCACAGACAACTAGCCTGTTATCGACTGTAAATAGTTCGTGAGGATCAGTTTGCAAATATTATTAATTATTATGTTCGAGATTTACGACGGGAATTTGCTACTTAAAACTTTTTTCATTTCTTATACTCTGAAAGTAGGTCGTTGTTGGGCTAAAAAGTGTGCAGATGATACGTTTCTGCTCTGGAGCACTTCTATCGAAGATAGTTTTTTTTTTCTTTTTTTACGATAAGAAATTAAAATTCTGTGTTTAAATGGATTAGTTGTACAAATTCCATTCTGATAATTAACTCCCCTTTTCATAAATAAAGCTATTTTTATCTAAAATGTTAATTGAAGAACCCTCAAGAAATACTACTGAATTTAATACATACTTAGCCGTGGTTTTTTTTTAATGCACTTGTACTTATTTATTTTACTTTCCTCGTATTCGAAATAAAAAGTAGTGTTTAACTCGGGTTAAAGGCACCATTTCATCCCTTGATTAACAATCTACTATAGTCGGATGATACCCATACCGTGGCAGTTTTTGTTTGAAATGAGCTATTTGTCCTGAACTATGTTAAGATTGCCCACATCGCCGCTAACTACCTATTGAAATAGCACAATGACTGACGACTTATTATGTACACTTTGGCTAAATGACAGAATAACAATTTAGGATTGTTTGCGTTAGACAAATGTTTGACTTTATGTGTGAATTTCAAACAAATAGGTAGGCGATGGTGTGAAACAGTGTGTGTAGGTAAATAATTAAAATGGTTGACTCCTATCAATGCAATGAGATAAGATACATCTTACTTTTTTTTTGCAAGGTTGCAAGTGCGTTGCCGGCCTTTAAGATGGGAGTACGCTCTTTTCTTGAACATACTAAAACATTACATTAATATCAACTATATAACCTAAACAAAGCCAGTATAAGAACTGAGTCAAAAAACTGGTCACGCGCCCTTCCGGATGCAAAGGTGCCCATCACGCTCGCTGCGCTGGATCGCAATAGACAGCCTATTTATCAGGAAAGACCCGGAACGAGGGTATCGACATCTCACCCTTAAACGCTGCCACAATTCACTCAAGAAAGTCTTGGCCTCGGCACACCAACACCCGGACGGCTACACTGCTAACGGGACAAACATATACTTTGTCAGCAGCCTCGAGTACTAAAAGCGCAAGCATTTTAAGAATGATTTTACGCTTCAGCCTTACATAGCCTCTTAAATATTGATTCACCGTGACCATTTTAACTACGAACGTGTGAACATAGCCCATTTCGGCTTAGCTGGCCTAACGAGATCGCTTAATGGACGTTTGCTGTCCAGCCTGTCCTGTTGAGCAATGTCTTGTGACAATTTCCTGCTTTAATTAAAGTTAAATCAGCTGAAACCTCAAATTAATACCAACCGTTAAAACATAACAGTAAAACTGTTACTAGTGTCAGTACTAGGTTGGTTTTAGAGAATGCCATTAGGCATTAAGTCCGTTATTTGTAGATTCTGCAATAAAGTTCAAATAAAAAATAACTTGTGTTTTCTGTTCTGTATGAGCAAACTGAATGTCTTCCTTTTTTACATTTTTGATTCAAGCCAAAACTACATGCGGGACACATATATATATGCAGGTTTAATACACTCTGGCTGGAATGGCCCTAGGCATTGGGAACTGGCGAACGAAATTCCATGTGAATCTCATTTTGATATCACTCCCAGTGCATCTCGCTCGTAAATAATTATAGAACATTTAAAACGAGTTGCGCTACGAGTGTTGGAAATATGTTCAAATTAAGTTCGAATAGGAAACATTTTTATTTTCCAGCAGGCGTATTATGGATCGCTTTATCCACGTGATAAAACAACCATCACTTTTTAACACAACGGGATTGAAAGTGACAGAAAAAGAGCGACCATCATATCCGTACAGAACTTATGTAGTTTGTCTTCAATAGTCAACCCATTACGGATCATCAAATATCGAAATTTAATTGAAAACTCATAATTGGATTGACTGAAGCGGGAGTCCACTCGGCAGTGTAATAACCTAGATAGTGTTTATAAGTGATTGCATCGTTTTAATTAACTTCTGGAGCTATGAATTTATATCGTATTCATTACTACAGTTTGCTGATGCACGATAAACTATACGTCGTACAAATAGTAAATATATTTGCCGCCCGAGGGGATATTTGTATCTCTATGCTTTATATGATTTTTAGTTAAATATAATATAAAGTACTGGAGTTTTACTAGGTATTCATTTGATATCAAGTCAGAAAGAAGAAAACAATAGCTTTGAAAAATGTCCTTGCAATTATTTAGAAATAAAAGAAAAAGCGATGAAAGAAGTAGCGATGGGCTTGGTATCCCAGAGTCGCGAGTTCGAGTCTAGTCCGAGACGGTGAGTCTTTCTACTTCGCCTTTACTTATTTCTAAGCATTGTGGTACCGTTTGTAGTATGCTTAATATGAACATTAATTTAGTTCTTATAAATAGTTTACATGAAATTTCATATAACTCGCAATTTAGGTACCTAAACTTTCACGGAAAGAGTATTCTTACATTGTCGGTGGCGACCTAGAAGTTAAAAGCAACTTTTGTTCATTTTATTATATTATATGTCAATGTGTAAAGTATGCATGCATGCATGCATCTAAACTTAAAAATAAATAAATTGTCATTTTCATTTTATACCCGTCCGTTAAACTAAAAAAGGATTTTGTAAAGCCCTTGAACTAACACAGCAGGACTTGGTAATATGATCTCGATGTGATCGGGTACTCGAGAGCGGCGTATGGATGGCCCTCAGCGCGAGGGGCACTCCATTTACTGTGCTGCTGTACCAATATTGTTGCTAAAATTTGGTACAGACTACTTTATATAAATCGTTAAACTTATTGGTAGGTACATTTTAAACTGCTTTCGTGTCATGTAGCTGTCAGGACCGATGGCGGTCAAGAATTTAAAAGCTAAACATATGGCCCCTTTTTGTATAATAAAGCCCTTGAACGAACACAGCAGGGATAATAAATATGATCTGGATATGATTAAACACTCGAGAGCGGACATCATATGGAGGGCCATTAGCTTAAAGAACTCTCCATTTACCACTGTAGGTACAGCACTCTCCCTCAGTAATATTGTTGCCAATCCTATATTAAGCGACAAGTGCAAGTATAGCTAAATACGCTTCAGAGTATACAAATAATTCTTATGCATATCTGTAGACCTAGAGTAGTATAGCTAGAGACTGACCTAAAGCCGAAACTAAAATCTGTAATTTAAAAAGTGTGAAACTTCTGTACCTATTTTATATTTACCGCCTTCAGTGACGAAACTTCACTAATCCCAATAAGGAAGAATTTCTGCCTTGGGTTGGAAGGTAAAATGGCAGTCGCTTTCGTAAAATTAGCGCCTGCGCTTAGGATTAAATTGCCAAACCGGACCCCGAGATTTTAGAGGATTAATTAAGATGCAGCTAAGAAAGCTCTAAGACAAGGAAGATGACATTTCATTGCCGGAAATCATTTAACATTACTGTTTCCAAAACCCTAACGATGTTTCGGCGGAAGTTTATTTTATTTTTTTTATACTACGTCGGTGGCAAACAAGCATACGGCCTGCCTGATGGTAAGCAGTCTCCGTAGCCTATGTACACCTGCAACTACAGAGGTGTTACATGCGCGTTGCCGACCCTAACCCCACCCCCTCGTTGAGCTCTGGCAACCTTACTCACCGGCAGGAACACAACACCATGAGTAGGGTCAAGTGTTATTTGGCTGCGGTTTTCTGTAAGGTGGAGGTACTTCCCCAGTTGGGCTCTGCTCTAGATCTGGAATGACATCTGCTGTGCTGTGCCCTACCACACATGGCGAGATGACATTCACATTGCCCATACCTCTCTTTTGGACGTAGTTTAAGGACATACCCGGGTCCAAATTTCCGGGTCCGGGTTTTTTTGTTATGCATTAAATAACTAAAAATGAATATCCATTTATTACTTCTGTTCGGAAGAGAAGATAGAATCAGGCTTCCTTTCACCTTGAAAGATACGAAATCAGGTCTACTCTTAAAATAGCAAAATACGTCGTTTGTGCAAGGTTGCGTTGCAAAGATAGCCAAAATACAATCACAAAAGGAATAAATGCAGTAGGGCAGCACTGTTCCATTAGGGTTACCAGCTCTCTCATGGAAATACATAATTTTATTGACTTATTAAAAATGGATATTAGGTATAAAAAATCCGGACGGTCGTTTTTAATCACACCTCTTACGTAGTAAGTTCTCAAATTCTATGGCGATAATAATTACGAGTATACAAAAGAGGTTATACAATTGCCATATAAGAAAATGATGGTTCTCATAGCCTGTAATGATTCTTAATTTGAATATATGTATCCTTCTGTTATTTGAGTACAACATCCATTTTTGTTGGGATATTGCGACGCCGCGTTGCATTTATTGCATAATCAAATCATTCAAGCTGATTTCAACGTATTTTCTAAGGTAACTACTTATAACGTAAATAAGTATGTAATTTTAGCAATTTCAAGTTTTGAAATACATAAGTAGATAATTGATTTACAACTCAATATAGGTACCTACTCTAATATATAATATTTTCAACACACTTGCTCAAAACGACGTTTTTATTCCACCGATATTGGCTCATAATCCTAGATATTAAACACGCCTGCTTTTTCAGTATATTATAACACTTGGGCTTTTTCATTATCCGACTGAGTTAAGAAGGTAACTGATTGCAAATAATATGCATGGAAACGGAGCCTTCTTAATTTGGTCGAGTATACATTTTTTTTTAAACCAACTATGAGGTTTCAAATGTTAGTTCAAACTTTCAAAGAGGTTTTATCACACCAAACATAATTTATAGATTAAATTATCTCGTAAATTACATTAATGAATAAACATAAAATTGTATCGATTTGATCTCCATCCGTCGAATAGAAATAAAAAAATATTAGCTTTTTTACATTTTTTTAATTGGCTGTTTGTCGATTTCGTTCGCGCCTTTGCCTTGCGCGCGCATTGAAATCGTGCGTAAAAAAAAATAACGCGCCAACCATTTTTCGTATTTGTCATTAAATTGGAATAGTTTTGCATGTTTTTAGTTTATATATTGACGAACATGTCTTTTTCAAGCATTGAAAATGAAGAACACATAAAATTGACGCTGCCAGTAAAACTAATAGAGGCAAGAGCCGAGAACGATAGCTTTTTACCATCAAAATCGGGTGAAAAATAATTGGCGGCATATGAAACTTTTATTCAATGGAAAATCAGCAAAAACGCCCAGTCTTTCTTGGAAAACGTGTTAGTAGCTTATTCCAATGAACTGGCGAATAAGTGCCTACAAGCCCAGCATGCAAACTGTAAGCCACCATTTTGAAAATTGTAGGTACCTCTACTGTTTTGACAAAAAAATCTGATTTATAAGTTTTGTTTTTTCCTCGCAAGTGTGTTGAAAAACGTCGTATGAAACGCGTGTGCATTGGTCATTACCCACATCGGCTTTCTTATTGCGCGCTCGCACAATATCGCCTCGTGTGTAATGACCAACTTAGCACACTTGTATCATAATGTACTATTACATTCTTATCTCGCGTTCGAATTCTCATCACCACCTAGCCTACTGTTTCTTGTATGTACATTATACTTGGTGGTAGTTTTTATAGTTGCATACTATTATCAAACAATAGCACAATGGTGGATCGATTGTGATCGGGGGTTACAAAACGCACGAATTGGATTAGCGGCAATCGTGATGGACGGACAGACGTATTAATTGAGCTTTTTAGAACAAAGGAATATAATTTTTCCACTTAGCCTGTTATTTAGATAGAAATCTAAATAAGCTATCCTCGTAAATGGGGTTGGCGGTAATTTACTCGCTTAGTTTTTCTTATCATTCAAACAAAGCTCAGACTGGCTGCTAATGCAAAATAAATTGAAATATTTAAATATTGTAGAGTAATAAATAACACATAAAACATTCTACAATTATCTTCAAGTAACTAGGTCGTCCTCTTCATCTGAGCGTTATCCTTGTTGCATTTGGTTAATCCTAAGTAATCCTTAAATTTAGCCCAGTCACTATTTCAAGGCGTTCTTCCTTTCCCTATTTTAATAATTACGAGAAACCAATCGAAGTATTGTAAGTTTTCACTCAGCCTCGAGTCCACCAGAAATGAAATGATGAAATGCGGGTATTATATATTATTGTCTATACTGTTCCCTAAAACTCAAATCGCTGTGCTGTAGGAGTTCCAGAGTTAGCCAGAATTTATTGTGACATTTGTGACTGCCTCGATGCACGATGTGGGTATATCGGATATAAGTTTGTCTTCTATAAAGACGTAAAATTTTTGCAACGTTAGATGTATAATATCTAATAGATCACATAAAAGCACTTTGTGACTTCCCTTCGTACTTATATAAAATATAGAATAAAATAAAACGTGCCATATAGGTAAACATGATTGTTTTCCGTTCATTTGGCTGTGAAATTAGAAATTTAAAAAAATACTCCAGGAGTATAGGTAGTTTATTTTTACACCATGTATAAAAACCGATCTGGATCTGGCTAATACCACTGTCGAAGTTTGCTTAGCATCCAGGCAAAACAACAGTATGTTATACTATAAAATTAGTTCGAACGTTTACTTTTTTGTCCACGCACCCTGTTTTTGCAGAAGTTTTTTTTTTAATTCTGGATTACTGGAATAGACGCACTGCTGATACCTGCATGCGCTGTTGAAATCGGATACCTATACCATCCGAAAAATGAGCATGCTTGGTTTTGATACAATATAAGTTACATAAGATTCTACTTGCCAAGGGCACATGCAGCCAACTTTTCGTATCCAGAGCAGTTGATCCCTTAATTAACATAAAAAATTCCATAAAAAGTTGCCAGTTTTCAATTCCCTTCGAGTGTACTTCATTATCATCGGTAGATAGAAGTTTAAGGTTAATCATGTACAATACAAACGTGTTGGGTTAAACGAACCGGATCCGTTTTGTCACGAATTCGACGTCTCGTCCGACAGCCGATATTTAACTAATCACGTTAAAAACATTTAGATATATCGTATTGACAGGTGCTTTGTTCATGTCTGTATTAATTGGGTATATTCTGTTTAAGTTAAAGACTATTTTTACTCAATAAAAACTTTGGAGGATGTTCTCAATTTGTTGGGATTTATGTTTGGGTTTGGGTATGATTTAAGTAACTGGTCTGTAAAAAAATGTTTTGAACAGCAGAAAAATCAGTACGTCGGTAAAATTACCCTAACCTAGCCCTTGCTGACTATCTGATTTTTCGGCTGACCAAAATATATTTATGGCGGGCCATTTTTGTACTTTTAACGTATATTCCTCGATTTCTTGAAGGCGTTTGTTAAGGAAGGATTTAAGGTACGTATTATACTAATAAATACTAAATTTATTTACCAAGCAATAACGTAATATAACCACGGACGCAGAAATAAAAATAAAAAAGAAATTTTCCCCTTGTTCTAGTTCCCAAATAAAGCCATCAGGCACATGACTCCTTGAAACTTTGAATGAAGCACACAATAAACAACGAACAAGGCAAATACAAATAAAGGGGAGCAAAGGCCCGTCGCGTTGATTGGAACAAATCACTCGATTTCCTTAATTTTGCGGAACCCTAATTGAATTGGCTATATAGACTACCTTCCATGGACTTCGCACATTCACTTTCTCTCTTAAACTGAACGTGTACCTGCCTATACCTATTTTATTTTCTGGAAATCGTTCTGTCCAAGTTGCGATTTCTGCCATTCCAAACGTTTACCACCTTTATTTTTTTCTAAATAGCTTCCTTTCTCGAAATAATTTCTAACGTACCTATATTTATTCGCATATTTTCCCATTACATTTATTTTTTATTAGCTTATTTTCCTGATACATTGCGATTATTCTCATAAGCGAGATTTCTAATATTCGAATGGTTAGAAATGCTTTCGGGAAATAAAGCTACTGAGAAACAAAAAGTGGTAAAAATTGCGAGTGGCAAACAGAAAAAAACGATTTCCGGAAAATACAGTACGTAAACATCCATCCATCCATCCATCTATCCATCCATCAGTATGTAATCATATTTTAAACTTACATTTTTTTAACCAAGAGCTTGTCACTGACATGACACTGACATATTCGCTAGCGTGTGCGCAACTTACTTTTTATGCATTTCGCTCGTACTGGCATATTAATGCAAGCGAGAAGTATAGAAGTATGCAAGCGAAAGTAAGTTACACAGACGTTAGCGAATGTGTCAGTGTCAGGTCTGTGATAAGCTCGGGGTTGCTGCGAGTTTTCTTAGATGCTCGATCTAGTAATTGGCTGATTGAATTACAGCCGATAAGCCTCGGTCAACCTACGAATAACGTTAAATCGTTTTGTGATCGAATAAAGGTCAAGTTAGGAGTCGAGTGATTTTTATTAATTGGCCGAGCGTAAGTGAAGGTGTCCGTTTCAGCTTGGGCAAAATTGCTTTCGTATGTCCAAATGTTCTCCTCTGCAGGCTACAGTGACATTTGCGTTTCGTCCGCTACGGAGCGTAAACGATTGACATGTTGACTACGCACCCAGCAGGACTAAGATGGTCGGCTCTTTATCATTTGTCACCATGGCTGTCACGTTCTAACAAGTATGTAAGCGCGAAAGTGACGGGTATAGTGACAAGTGATAAAAATGGAACCATGCTGCCACCGCAGGACTAGTTAATACGATCTCGATGTGATCGGGTACTCGACATATCTTAATATTCATATTTGAAATATAATTTATAATTTAAACTTATAAACTCTTTTGTAAGCATCAGTTTCCGATATTAACATAAAAGTAAAACTGTCATAAAAATATACAAACAAAAAATAAATAGACAGAAGAATCAGAAATATTATAAAGCAACAATAACTCCCCGATGCCCGGCGTGTGGAGGAAATTTATCTTAATGTCGCTTCACCCAGGGTCAGGGCCTTCGATGCAGGCACGTCTTCAAGAAATATAATCAAATCTTAACTACGAAACTACATGAAACTTCGATTTATTATTAATTAACTTAAGAATTATTCTTTTAACAGTGTATATACATATAATATAATTTCCAAAAAAACAGTCTAAGCTCTCTTTATTGGTAATAAACTGATGAGTACATTACACCCGTACATTTCATGCCGTTGACGGAAAAATGACGTCACGCTACATAGAGTATAATTCCAATTTATATTTTCGTAATAATGAATCATTTGTCAACCTCTTCATTTAACTGATATAGTTACTTGACAATCAGTACAGAAACGTCTAACTGACTTTCATCTTATTTTCACTCAACTAAATAATAGATTATCAGCTTATTAAACATTTTTGACTTTTAACAGTGTATTTAAATCGTAACAAGTATTTATTTTTCTACGCGTAGGTAAGTTACCTAAATGTATTATATAGTGTTGTTAAAAAGCTCCCTGTATGTTAAATTACGTCATTTTTGCGTCAACGGCATGAAATGTACGGGCCCTGCTGATGAGAAAGTTGCACTTTATCGACAGGACTTTTTAGTGCACACAGCATTCATTTGGATTTGCTTTTTAATGTTTTGCAGCTAGTAGATATTATTTTCGCACTGATGTGGTGAAAATGTTTATGTAGCACTCGGTAGCAAAGTTTGTTTGTCCCTCGTACCTTAAAACCCTCAAACCGCACAAGAACTATTCAAACCACTCGCTACGCTTGTGATTCAATTTTGGATTATTACGTTTGCTCGGGTATATGTATATGGATATATACCCGAGCAAGCGAAGTAATCCAAATGTTGTAAACAAATATACGAATACCTGGGATCTGAAATAAATATTTTAATTTCATTAATATTCGGGCACGAGGAGCTCAAAACAACTTTCCCCCGTTGTAAAACAAGGAATTATTAAAATCATCATAGATCTTACGACCCACGTCGTCGATGACAGGTCTTCTTTAGTGAAGTCTAAAAAGGAGAATTTAGAATCACATTTAATTTGTATTTGGTATTATCGTTTAGACCACTAGCAAACAGCTTGGCTAGATACATGTCATTAGCAAAGTATATGAAAATTATATACTTAGTGATGTTTCCTGAGTCTGTAAAAAATAAATCTTAAGCTTTCACTACTCATAAGTAGATTATAAGAAATACGTAACGACGTTACGACAACAGACGTAGTGGAGGTAAAAAACTAGTAAATAGCTAAAACAAGTGATCCCCTTTTAATTGTGCCGTCTACAAAAATGACGTTTTGACGTCGTGGCATCCCTATTGGGTTTCGTAATTGGTTTCGCAGAGACGGCCGGCGCGCTATTGACGTCCCTGTCAGCCACAAACCACCAGATTTGATTTATTACTTACTTTTTGAACGTACCTTGTAATTGAGAAAGTATTGTTTTTATGTTATATGATTGGATTGTTTCGGAATGGGACGTAATATTTTCTGTTCGTTGCTCATTTCTTACTGTATGAATAGTTCAGATATCACTCCTCGCAGAAATCTATATACTTACTATTATCAATACTTTAATGAAGATACGTATTCAACTTATGGCTAATAAAGTCCTACATTGTAAAGTTTAGTATTCAGTTAAAATAATCTAAGTATGTATAGGCAAAAAAAAAACTATGCAGAGTAATTTGTGTATTGAAAAAGAAAAAACATAACTATGATTTTTTTATTCCGCCCAGTCTGATGAGGTCTTCTAATTTGCCAAATTTTATTAAACACTGACAAAAACAAAAAAATACATCAGATAAAAAATATGTACTTAGTCATGATTTTGCCCTTTTACGTATACTTATGTATTAAATTGCTACCAGAAATAGTTTACGCTAGATATTTCTTGTATTTAACTTATTTTACAAAACCTGAACCAAATAGGTGCTCTGACTTCACAAGAACTTATGCATCGGGGCTCGTAGTAGTATCTACTTAAGCTAGCTGAGCTAATATAATAATGTCACAGAATCATCGATTTAAATCGATCATACAAAATGAAACTTCCAACAAAACTGTTATAGTATGTTCGGAAAGAGAAGAGTCGTGGAAAGTATTGGGCCCCATACATTCCACGACTCTTCTCTTCCCGCACAGACTCTAGGCGGGGAATCAGGGACGAATCATGTTGACCCTTTCTAATTTATAGCACTATCCTTTTCGGCTATTTAGGGTTGTCAAATTTCAAGTCGTTATCTTATCTGTGGTTGTGCACGCAAAGGAACGTGAAATTTTGCCAACCCTAATAATTGCTCATAACAAAGCTTAGCCGAACGGAGCCGAGAGCGCCCGAAAGGTGCAGTTTCACCCCACTGCTAATGTGTATTGCCTGTGAACGTACAGCACTCCGTTTTCCAGTATTTTTTAACATCATTTACGTTTGTTATGTACGGTGGATAATGGATATTATTATAAAATCACTGTATACCACCTATATGGAAAGTCATAAAAACGTATACCTACATTTTTGGTCGAGCTGAAAATTGATAGATATTGTCGACAGAGCCAACTATACTCATGTAAACGACAATACCCCCAGGTCACGTAGACCATAAACTTTTAACTACATACACACGCCACGGGGATATAACGCGAGTTACGACATAAAGGGTGGAATTTCATCGTCGACGTAACATGTGCCGGATTTCTCTCAAAACCTCGTGAAAAATATGAAATAAATTTGGCATTTAATACGGGATAAGCGATGGCTAATTTATGAGGGGATACTGCTGGCTGGATAGTTTTTTACGGCTTGATTTTAACCGAGTAGGTACCAAATAGTTAAGTACAACTTTTTATTACCGGTTGTAAATACTTATTGCACAGTCAACATCTCTTAATGAGATGACTTCAAAAATCAAGTTATATAAGGTTACGATTTTTCGTTATGTAATGTTTCATCTGAAACCGACTTCAAAAAGGAAGATGTTCTCAATTCTCCTGGTTCTTTATTTCTCTTTCTATGTCCTCAATATTCTGGAAGATATGGACTAAAAAAATTAAATAGTTGTAGAAAATGAAATAGTTTTGTATTTAGTTTGAATAAGTACGTAATAAGGGAGGGTCGCTTATACGTACCAGCTAATACGCTGGTGGCCTAGCGGTAAGAGCGTGCAACTTTTAATCCCGAGGTCGCTGATTCAATCGCTCCTACCAATGAGTTTTTCGGAACTTAAGTAAGAAATATCATCTATTTACCAGTCGCTTTTCGGTGAAGGAAAACATCGTGAGGAAACCGGACTAATCCCAATAAGGCCTAGTTTACCCTCTGGGTTGGAAGGTCAGATGGCATTCGCTTTCGAAAAAACTATAGCCTACTCCAATTCTAGGGATTAGTTGCCAAGCGGAACCCAGACTCACATGAGCCGTGGCAAAAATGCTGGGACAACGCTTCTAAATATTTTTTAATATGCATATAAAGGCTAGGTGTATTGAGTATGAAGATGAGCATGCCGAGATTAAATTAATCAAGTCATGTTAGAGTTATAGAATTCAGGAGAAATCAAGGAACTCTTTTGTTACATAGGTACACGTATAAGGATAATTAATTAGTATCCTTAATACTATAACGAGGTAGGTAGTTAGCTGCATGTAGCAGCTTTCCCTCTTCCTTGTGTCGTGTTCCTCATTGCTGAGGGTCGTGGCCTCCACGAATTATTTTGTGCAATAACACCTTCGAATTGTTGCGGTCTTCCGCAGTATGTAATGCATCGTGGATCCTTGATTTTGCGTTATCGCGGATCGGAACTGACCAGCGCATTGGGCTTCTTCCTCTTGGAGGCCTTCCCTGTACTTGTACTTTTCCCGTTACCAAGAGCATTACCAGGTTGTTATTTTTCTTCCTGGCTATGTGCCCGAGGAATTCAAAAATCCTACGGAGGCACATCTTCAACAACCTGACAGTGACTGCCACTCCTCTGTTCAAGGCACTCGCAACATTCGCCCCCAGCACCACATCTCAAATGCGTCAATGCGAGCTCTGTCAGCCTTTTTGGCGATCCAAGTAGCAGCTTTACTAATATAAAAATACGAAAGTATGGTCTCTGTATATTCTTTCTCATTGCATCATTTTTACGACACCAAGCATCAAAATGATGCCCTGAAAAGTGCAGCTTTGTGGTCATCCACAAAGTAGAGAAGTGACCCATAAAGCTTTATTGCCCGAGAATCTAAGACCTGCGAGTAAGCAAGCGCCCGCAGTATGTTTTACGAGCAATGAATAGCTTTTTATCCTTTTATTGCTTTAAAGATTGCTAGTATATTAAATATTTTTTATATCTATCAGGATGTTTATCTTACAGGATGTTTTGACTTGATCCTTAAATTGTCTTATTAAATTGTATTAAAGCTTCAATAAACCTACACTACAAAAAAAAATATTATGTAAAAACATTGACATCCCCAGATCTCCTCACTTAAGTTAATAATTTATGAGAAAATAAATCGGAAACGTATACTTATGTCCAGATAATCTAGAATTTGGTAGGTATTGGATATGACTTGCAGATTTTTCGGGTGATCCTATTGAAATTTCCATCCAATATGTGGGCAAGTCGGGCTTGAAGTTTGTATATAAAAGATACCTAGTAAGCCTAGGTTAGTTACGTGTAACAGTATGGGCGCATACAACAGTCAAAATATGTTGCATATTATAGTTCTTATAAGAGCTATGGCACATATTTTTAAGTACTCATTTTTTTATGTAATAAAATAAAGAAAAAAACACCAAAAGTAATGTTAAAATTTAAAGTTTTTTTATGTGCCTTCTAACTTTGGTTTGCGCTGTCGAACTTGACAACAGATTTTAAATATATTTAACTGAGCAATGATCTTTTCAATAAAATACGGCACTCCAATCTTATTTTGTCGAGTAAAGCCTCTGAACGAACGGCTATAGAGCGCGGCAACATTAGTTCAGTACTCGCTGGCCGGAAAATGTAACTTGGCACAACTAATGTGATGTCATAGCTTGTAGGAAGTCAGGACAATGAACGCGAAACAAAAACAGAAGCTTTAAACGAATGAAAAACGACAGTCGGTATTTATTTGATAAAATATCTTTTCTACTTTATTCCTAGTGCGTTAGGTTTAAAATTGAATGCACATGAATTGAATTTGCTTCATTTTAGTGTAGAAATTGGTAATTATGAAGCCAGAGGCCATGGTCATGGTTAGTTCGAGACGGCCGTTTGATTTGTTCAAATGATTAGTTGCTATTTTGTCTTTTATTTGAATACTAATGAAGACTATTTAAAAAAACATGAAGGACAACTGTCTGCTTGATTTTGTCGTTTGTAGCATGGAGTTAGACGAAGCTTCCTGTAATTCTATGCTTCAAACTCAATGCAGATCTATCGGGGCTCGCATTATCTAATATTTTAGGATTGTCATAGGTTTAGTAAGTAAAAAAACCGGACAAGTGCGAGTCACCGAGGGTCCCATACTTTTTATTATTTGTTATTATAGCGGCAACAGAAATACATCATCTGTGAAAATTTCAACCGTCAACTATCACGGTTTATGAGATACAGCCTGGTGACAGACGGAAATACAGAGAGACAGGCGCACGAACAGCGGAGTCGTAGTAATAGGGTCCCGTTTTACTCTTTGGGTACAGAACCCTAAAAAGATTAAGAATGTTGAGTTCCATTTATGTTCCTAATTTTATTTTTATTAACACTTTATATAAAGTTTGACATTGAAATGAAAATGAAATGCTTGACTAGAAGGGAATACCTTAAGGCATTAAGTCCGCCTTCTATAAGTACTTTTTTGTATTATGCAATAAAGCTTAAATTATTTCTTCTGGTGAAACTCCGACGGCGCAATTGTTATAACTTATAGGCTATTATTTAAATGATTTTCGTATTTATAGACCAGCGGTTGAACAAAAATGGGTTTCGATAATATTAAAGTTTTTTCTTTTTTGATATGTCATTGGGAGTATGTTAAATAATACTTTGGTAAAAAGTTAGAAATTTTAAGGTTGAGCTTTCGGTTATATTTAAATATTTTAATTTTTGCTAATAACTAAGTAAATATAGAATTAAAGTTACAGAAAACTTTAGCATATCGAATAACACTTCAATTTATGTACAATTTTCAGTTTTTAGAAATCTGGAACAGCTGCTTTCTGGTAAACGTAAAAACACGAGTTATTTTGTAAATATAGAATTAGAGTTGCTGATATTGCAAAATTACGATATTATCGATCAACTTAGTATTCTAGTAAAAAGTTAGACATGTAGACAATGTGCTTGTCTAGATATTGATTTCAGGTTAAGCAGTATAGCTGATATTGAATTAAAGTTTGTAGAGTTAATAATAATCGATCATCAACAATGACCTCAGTTACTAAACAAAAATTTAGAAATATAAAATCACGGCGACACTCATTACTGATATGTATGCATTCCTTGCTTATATAAATACGTTGCGTTTCAAACGCGCGGCAAGTTTGCGCGCGCCGCGCGCTGTGGCAAGAGGCAGCGAACAACGGTAGTGGGGAGCGGGGTGCCCTTGACTGCGTCTACGGTCCATCAAAAAAATTCCTAAAGCGTGTTTAAAATTAATAGCAATAGAAAATTGTTATTTTGTTGTTACTATAATAGGTATTATCCGCGGTTTCGTTCACGTAGAATTCGTTATCGCGTTACATGAATATTATTTATTAATTTAAACTTTATTGCACAAACAAAAAAAAAACACAAATGGCCGACTTAATTCCAAAAGGCATTCTCTACCAGTCAACCATTGGGTCAATTATAGACAAAAAAACACATTCTCATACAGATGACCACCCTTCCTTGTACCATTTTAAAAGCCAGTTGCAGCTTTTCTTTCCCGATTTTTTTCAGATGTTTGGACTTGGTATTTTCCTCGCGATAGTTATTTGTTTTAAGGGGAATGTTGTTGTTAACCGCTAATGCTAATATTGATAACTGATAGTTATACATATAGAGATACGTTATAAGGTATATGTACCCTCATGTTATTTATTTCTGATAAGAAATAAATGTAAGACAAAATTCACAGTGATACATTTCAAGTAGGTTGCCTTGTAAGATTGCGTACGGATAGTTTTTTTGTTTGTTATTTCATCGTATGATATATCAAATGAAAGCTTATTTGAAAGTTGCCGTATTAAAAAAGTTGGTCCAGTTAATGGTCGCCTAGATTAACCGATTTTTATATAAAATGTAGGCAACCATGGACTGGACCAACTTTTTAAAAAGGCAACCTAGTACAGTTAGTAATATAGTACCTGGGCGACCGAGCTTTGCTCGGTTATAACTATTTATTGTAATATGGTGGTGATAATCTACATAAACTTAAAAAGTAAAATGTGAACTGACAATTATTATTATTTACAATCGATTTTAACCTTACAGCACTTGTCACAGAGTAACGCCATCTATTGTCGATTTCTCTTATTACATAGGTCATTTTTTTTTACTAAATTAAACTTGTGTAAAACAATAAAAATTAAAAAATTATATATAAACTTGAACATATAAAAAAAAAACAAAAGTTAGTCACCGGGCGAGATTCGAACCCGTAACACTCGTTTAGCAGTCCGCGTCTTAACCCGCTGGACCAGACGGACAGTGGCCGGCAACACGAAATTAGTCACCATATTCTGCGTCGAAAGAAAAACGCATGAAAACTCGAAAACCCGCGTTTTCCCAAACGTAAGACTAATCTAGATAGATTGTATACCCCCAAAAACCCCTATATACCAAATTTCAGCGAAATCGTTAGAGCCGTTTCCGAGATCACAGAAATATATATATATACAAGAATAGCTCGTTTAAAGGTATAAGATAATAGTACATTACGATACAAGTGCGAAAAATAGGAAATTCGAAACGAGTGGCGATAAATTAAAACACGACCGAAGGGAGTGTTTTAAATCGACACGAGTTGCGAATTACCTATTCGCACATGTATCGTACAACGTTTTACAGTACATATGGCCCTTTCAATGTTCGACACAGTAACGTAATATGCTACTTCTCGCACTAGTGCTATAAAGTAGCCCCATATGTACTGTAAAATAACTTTTCTTTTGATATATCATGTGACGTTTTCGTTTACACAGTAAAAGCACAGTGTAAAAAGTAACAGTGGGCCGACGCCTTTGATGTTTGCGTAAATGCCGACACCGCTCAAGGTCTCCGTACCTACCTAGGGTTATCACAGACTTGGACACAACTGCCCAAAAGAGGATGGAAATGTTTTTAGTTTTCATGTTGTATGATGTATGTGTACTAATTTTACAAATGACGTCCATTTTGGAAATAAAGATGGCGGACGTCACTTTTTTGAAAAAGTCGTCATGGGTGTTGTTTTCTGGGTTTTTAGGGGTGTAGATTTTAAAAATGGCATCTATTTTGAAAAGAAATATGGCGGACGCTACTTTTTGAAATGGGTGTCGATGTGTGTAGCAGTGATATCAACCACCTTTAATTCTAAAGTGGTCTCTATTTTTGAAATCTGCACCACCAAGAACCGCCAAAATTGAGGTCATTTTTGTAATTGGAACCCCGAGGAACCTCGGAGATGACACCCATATCGATTTTTAAGAAAAAATAATGTCCGCCATCTTGGATTTGAAAATAGACGTCATTTTCGTAATCGGAATCCCGAGGAACCTCGGATATGACACCCATATCGACTTTTAAGAAAAAATAATTTCCGCCATCTTGGATTTCAAAATGAACGTCATTTTCGTAATCGGATCCCCGAGGAACCTCGGAGATGACACCCATATCGATTTTTAAGAAAAATTAATGTCCGCCATCTTGGATTTCAAAATGAACGTCATTTTCGTAATCGGAACCCCGAGGAACCTCGGAGATGACACCCATATCGATTTTTAAGAAAAATTAATGTCCGCCATCTTGGATTTCAAAATAGACGTCATTTTCGTAATCGGAATCCCGAGGAACCTCGGATATGACACCCATATCGACTTAAGAAAAAATAATTTCCGCCATCTTGGATTTCAAAATGAACGTCATTTTCATAATCGGATCCCCGAGGAACCGAGGAGATGACATCCATATCGATTTTTAAGAAAAAATAATGTTCGCCATCTTGGATTGCAAAATGGACGTCATTTTCGTAATCGGAACCTCGAAGAACCTCGGAGATGACACCCATACCGATTTTTAAGAAAAATTAATGTCCGCCATCTTGGGTTCCATAATGGATGTCATTTTCGTAATCGGCACCCTGAGGACTTTCAAAAATAATGAAAACATCAAATACTACATGATACATATACAAACAGAAGCAAGAAACAACTTCTTGCTTTTTAAAGTCTTAAACTACTCATAATTTCTTAAAATAAGTTATAAAACATGTCCGCCATTTTGAATTTGAAAATTGATATCATAATTATGATATATTTTTGTTTACACTGAGACAAATAATTAGCACATGTCGTATGAAATATTTTAATTGTGTTTTTTTTTATTTATTTTTATACTACGTCGGCGGCAAACAAGCATACGGCCTGCCTGATGGTAAGCAGTATCCGTAGCCTATGTACGCCTGCAACTCCAGAGGAGTTACATGCGCGTTACCGACCCTAACACCCTCCCACCCATCGTTGAGCTCTGGCAACCTTACTCACCGGCTGGAACACAACACTATGAGTAGGGTCTAGTGTTATTTGGCTGCGATTTTCTGTAAGGTGGAGGTACTTCCCCAGTTGGGTTCTGCTCTAGATCTGGAATGACATCCGCTGTGCTGTGCCCTACCACACAGAGCCAGATGACATTTACAATGCCCATACCTCTCTTATAATGCCTGTGATTGCGAACTACCTGCAATAACTATACAGTACCTGGGCGGTTATAACTATTTATTGTAATATGGTGGTGTATAGGTGATAATCTTAACTACATTCTTTTACTAAATTAAACTTGTCTACAACAATAAAAATTAAAAAATTATGTATAAAATTGAACATATAAAAAAAAACAAAAGTTAGTCACCAGGCGAGATTCGAACCCGTAACACTCGTTTAGCAGTCCGCGTCTTAACCCGCTGGACCAGACGGACAGTGGCCGGCAAAACGAAATTAGCGATCATATTCTGCGTCGAAAGAAAAACGCATGAAAACTCGAAAACACGTGTTTTCCCAAACATAAGACTAATCTAGATCGATTGTTTACCCCCAAAAACCCCATTATACCAAATTTCAGCAAAATCGTTAGAGCCGTTTCCGAGATCCCGGAAATATATATATACAAGAATTGCTCGTTTAAAGGTATAAGATAATTAGGCATTAAAACACTCGTGTGATCTTTTTAAGAAACTCACTTCGTTCGTTTCCTAAGCCCACACTCGTGTATTTTAATGCCTTTTATTATGTAGCAGTAACATAAACTACCTACTAATATATGTTGAAAGTAAGTACAGGCGGCTAACACAATGGTAACAAAAGACAAAAGTTTTGAAAATGTAATTTGCATCATCGTCACTTGGCTGTACATTTGAGGGCCTATCGCGAACCACGTTCGACGTGTTACCTCTCTGTTGCACTTGTAAATTCGTACGTAAGTATGACAGGGAGGCAAGGCAACACGTCGAACGTGGTTCGCGGTAAGCCCTCTGATGCCACCTCCATTAGTCTTTTGTACGCCGGTATAGCCTTCGACTCAATGTATAATCTACACTTTTTATGGAAACGTAGTTCCTCCTTCCCGTAGAAATATTTAACTTTCCCATCACCAAGAAAGATTATTTGCTCGCAGTTATTAGCTGCTCAATTCCTCGTTTTTTCTCTGTTACTAAGTCAGTACAGTACACATATCAAACATTTTTCACTCATTTTGAAGTCATAATAACTTTTATTCTATAATTAAATTCATGTAATGTCCGCATATAATTTATGTGCACGATAAACAAACAAATGAATGATTTGAAAGAAAAGACAAACAGCGCTTGCGAAGCTGAGCGGGGGGCGCGGGCGGGGCGAGGTATCTATCGCTCATTAGGTCGGCTACGATAGGCTCCCGCGCGCCGAGCCGACATGTTGACGGACCAGCGCGGCGTGGTTATGAATTTCGCGCCTTTTTAAGTTGATTTTACTATTACAATGCAAGCTACACACAGATATTTCTTACTTTCCATAAAATGGCTGCATATATTATTTTATAGTAATAGACTTATCTCTACGGACTTTAATTCAATATTAGATCTTACAGGACAAAAAACGCATATTAATTGTAAAGCACATATCCTATTCTTCTAATTTTTTGCCTTGCCTATTAACTTAAGAATTTAGATATGATATTGTGGATTTTTCAAACTTTAATTCAATATTGACAAAATAATAAGCTAATTTGAGTTTGACAAAGTAGCACGTTGATTTTTTTTCTAAAAATTTGATAGCATAAAGCCTCATACATATTATAAAAGACGATGCTTAAATTTTGTACTTTAATTCAATATTCAAAATTCATCAATAAAAATACATAAATACCTTATTTATATCTAACGCTCGTTCTAAATTTTCTTCATATATTACAAATATGCTTAAAAATATGTCCCATACCAGATAAACATCACTTTTCACTCTTTAGAATTATCGAAACTTATAGGGCAAAAATCCGGTCCCACTATTGGTCTATTACCCATACAATACTTATTATTAGTATTGCTCGTTGTAATTTTATTTCGCTGTGCATGCTTATTTTGGATGGCATTCTAATACCTACCTTTCTATATATTGTAAAAAAAATGATTATTTAAGATTCCTTTAAAAAAAATAACTTATCGCACCTAGTTAAAAATACTTTACGACACTCCTGCATTGCATTTTTTTAAATACCTATACCCCTTTTTTTTTAAATTGAATAACCTCAAAAGTAGTGGTGACTTTTTTCCTCCAAAATTTAATCTGAGTAACTATGTACTGAATTACAGTGTCGATTACATATTTTACCGCAATATTAGATATCGTAGGAACCCTAGCATTTTGGAAGAAAAAGTAAATTAGGTACCACTGCTTTTGAGGTTAGAAAAAATCTAATCTTAAAAAAACGGAGTATAAGTTTAAGTGTGTACCCCGTAGATATATTTACATTGCTTCTTATCGAGACTTCTAAGACTGCTAATGCTTTAATTAAATAGAAAAAGTTCTGAAATTGTTTTCAAGTAATTTACTCGCGTACTTAAACTTGTAAGCTAAACAATTTAGACATCTAAAAGCAAAGCCCATAAATTAGCCAAACTTTGTAGTCTATCTTTATTCATTTTAACGTGTCTTATTTTTACAAGCTTTTATATAACTTGCCCATTAGTATGTAAGTTTGTTAGTTAGTGAGGGTCAAATCTTAGAAGCTAAATTTGACCCACTTCCCGATTTCCGATCGAGCTGAAAATTTGCATACATATGTAAGTCGGGTGACAATGCAATATTATGGTACCTACCATCGAGCTAATCTGATGCTGGAGAAAGGAGGTGGCCATAGGAACTCTGTGATGAAACAACACAACTTAGTTGTGTTTGGGGTTTTTAGAATGGTCTCGATGAGTATTAGTTGCTTGTATTAAGAAAAGTACAATCAGCGACAAAAGCTTGTACCAAAAATGAAATTTTTGCAACAACCTTACGCTTTGCTTAGATAATTTGCTGGTTTGTTATGTCTACAAAAACGCAAAGAGAACAATCTAGTTAGTAGTGGTAGTCAGTACCTACAGTGCTAAAGAAGTTTCGTCAGAAAGTTTCCAAATATTTCGACATTTCAACGTGGAAGAACTTTGGAAACTTTTTATATTTGTATAGGAAAGTAAACAAAAAAAACTTTTTTTATTTCTTGTACAATTTTCGAGGACTTTGCCGATTAATAAAACACATTCCATAACTTTCACATCTGTGTGGTGTACTTGTCCAATTAAATATAAACCAAACCCCAACTGATACCAGGGTGCGTAGAGCATTGGCATCTTAATCGTTAACACTCCGTAACGCTACCGTCACTGTCGCACTAATATGGAAGAGTGATAGAGAGAGATAACTACGGTACGCTACGGAGCGTTAACGATTGGCACGGCGGCTAAATACCCAGCCCTATAGACTCCAATCAGCGCAAGTGATATTTGACAGCTAGAGAGCTACTACACCTTGCCCTGTTTAGAATTTTTAAATGCGATTTCGGTGCACAGTTCAAGTTTTCCAGGCCAATGGCTGCTTAGACTGTAGTGCGATTAGTGATGTGCTGCACTGGGAATATTTTCCTGCACGGCTACCACGAGTTGGCATTTGACATTTACACTAGCGACTGCGTAAACTCGATCGTATTCCCTCTCTATCGCACCAATAGTGCGAGAGAGGTGGACTGCGATCGAGTTGACTTGTCAACTCGTGGTACGGCTACTTGTCCCAGAAATATGGCACATTAATCCAAGGTACTTACTCCTAGACCGATTTATTGTTTTTCATTTCTTTTTTATTATGCCAATTTTATGAAATCATATCAAACCAGTAATATCACACATTGAAGCTCCGAACAGGCGTAAATTGAAATTATAAAAATATTCGCAGCGTTGGAGACAGGTAAGTTCTCCGGAAATTTTACACAAGTTTCCCGATTCTGAAATGTTTTTCCCCTGAGAAATAATTCCGGAATCGCCACACCACTAAATTAGCCTGCGCTAGTTGTATTAAATTTGTAATGTAGCAGCCATTTTCTAGTAAACAGCAAACAACAACTAGCAAACACGATGGCGGGTGGCACGACCGAGCGCGCGTTATCAAATTAATTGTTCTAACGACGCCCCGTAATTAAATATTGGCTAATTTTAACCCTGTATTTTCATAAAATAAACAAAAGGGATGCTTTTAACTCAGGACCAAATCGTTGTGTAGATAATAGAGGGTTTTAGAAGCCTTTGATCCTTCCTTTTTACAAGCTTTTATTTAACTTACAATGTAAATATGTATGTGTGTACGGGTCAAATCTTGCAAGTTAAATTTGACCCACTTCCCGGTTACCGATGAAGCTGAAAATTTGCATGCATATGTAAGTTGGGTGACAATGCAATATTATGGTACCGTCGAGCTGATCTGATGATGAAGACAGAAGGTGGCCTAGGAACTGTGTGATAAAACGACGCAACCTAATTGGATTTGGAGTTTTTGTGGAAAGAAAAGTACAGTCAGCGATAAAAACTTGCACCAAAAATTAAATTTTTGCCCAAATATTATTACTATTCAGTTTTTTACAAGCTTTTATTTAACTTGCCCTGTTAGTAATTAAGTTTGTTAGTTAGTGTGGCTCAAATCTTGGAAGCTGAATTTGACCCACTTCCCGATTTCCGATTGAGCTAAAATTTTGCATACATGTGTAGGTAAATCGGATGAGAATGCAATATTATGATGACATGGAGCTGATCTGATGATGAATACAGGAAATGGCTATGGGAACTCTGTGATAAAACAACATAAACTAAATGTGTTTGGGATTATTTAAATTGTCTCGATGAGTATTAGTTAGCACAATTCCCACAGCAGTGGCTACGACCAAAGTAGGATAATATAAAAGCGGCTGGCGACACTTTTTAACATTCTTGCCACTCAATTTGCAAAACCGGCAAGTTTTGAACATAATGGCTCTTTTGATTGATGGCTTAATATTTTATTTATCTTTCAGATATTTTCTTATTTCAATGTTGGCAAATTGTCTACCTACTAGAAAACTGCCTGTGCACATGTTTAACTAATATAAAGATGAATTTTAATATTTTCAGTACTCTTCTTTATTTAGTTATTTCATCATTCTGGTAGATCTAAGAAATTGAATAATGAAAAATTTCGAGGTTTAAAAAAAAACTCCACACCACGCTTCGTCATCGTAATATGCACCTATTCTACAAAAAATTTGTAACATACGCCGCGGTTGAAGTTAATAAATTTAGTTATTCTAAATTCTAAATTTAGCCAATACGTATTTTCTCAGCCATATAAATGCCTAGACGGTATAGTTTATAAGAGCGCTTCGTGTCATTTGATCACGCAAGACCGTGAGACTTCTCCGTCGCTCCAACGATATCTGTTAAATGCATTTTAAAATATCCATTCAATTGTTGACCCTATTTTAATAGGACAAGGTGCACATTTGTATAACTCAGGAGAGTTTACAGCAGACACTGAGGTTGTAGATCTTGCATCGACGGGTAATACCTACTCATGACCTCATTCATTTGTAATTTATTTTTTCAGAATAAGACGATGAAGAGTTTTCTTGTAAGTTGTAATTTAACCTTTAATAACATGACAATACGAGTCAGGGTACGCGTCGTCGTAAATGACACGATCTAACGAGAGGGGACGCGACCGCCCCGAAACCGCTTTTCCATACAAACGTAGTCCCCATTTTCCTCTATGAATATTAACATTATTTAAAATATTTTTACACAATTTGATGTGTTTTAATCATAGCTATGCCCAACCGTTTGATTTCTTTCGATTTTTTTCTATATTACAAGAGTTAGTAGCATTTCAGTGTGAAACCTGTTTTTCGCTCCTAACTTTTATGATAATTAATAAAATAAAAAAATCAAAGGGTCGGGCATAGCTGTGAATAAAACACATCAAATTCTGTAAAAATATTTTCCATAATGTCAATATCCAGGGAGGAAAATGAGTACTACGTTTGTATGGAGAATCGATCGTGAACTTACCTCTTAAATCTCGCTATAACAATTGTTCAAACAAAGCAAAATAATTAAAACAGACTGACTCCTGAGATCTGAACTTAAATCCCGCTAAGCTTACATTCTGATCTCTTTGTGAGTTAGTCATAATCGTGTAAGTCGTGAATGACACGATCTATATATATCTTATAAAAGCCTTCTTACTATTCATAGCGCATTTTCCGACCAATATCTCCTATGTTATTGCTAAATGTTAAATGTTAAGATGCCATTCGGATAACGATTGTAGCAGCATTACTGTTCCAACATTACTGCTCGCGCATTGCGGCCGACATCACTGTCAATTTCCTGGAAAAATTGCGTTGATTTTTTTACCGCATTACTGCAGCGATTAGTACTACTTTCAAACCATCACTTATTTTTTAAGAGATAAAGACGAGCCCACGTCAACGCTGCAAACAGTAATGCTGACAGCACCTTTAATGTTGATATAACTTTTTTTATTTTATTATCGGACATTACACAAATTGACCAAGTCCCACAGTAAGCTCTATAAGGCTTGTGTTGAGGGTACTTAGACAACGATATATATAATATATGAATATTTATAAATACTTAAATACATAGAAAACACCCATGACCCAGGAACAAATATTCATGCTCATCACACGAATAAATGCCCTTACCAGGATTTGAACCCGGGACCATCGGCTTCGTAGACAGGGTCACTACCCACTAGGCCAAACTGGTCGTCAAAACTGTTATAATAAAGGTTATAACTGTTATAATAAAGGTTATAACTGTTATAACTGTTATAATAAAGGTTATAACTGTTATAATAAAGGTTATAACAGTTATAATAAATGATGTAACAAAAATAGTGGGGATCCATTTAAGGACATATTTTTTTCATTCGGTATCATGCTCTGATTAGAAAAAAAAAAGAATGTCCATGTCGACCAACCCTCCATATAAAGGTCAATTTTTCGCGTCAAGAAATTTCTTTTACTTTTAATCAGGACTCGTGTCCAAATACTCGTGTACCGAATATAAGCGGATGCCCATAATTTTTGTTACATCCTGCATACCTATACTAAATAGCTATCTATTGAGATCCATTTAGATCTCGTAACTAAAATTCGGAATAACCTTGTTATTCATGCAATTGGTTTTATAATAGCGAATATTGCATTTATGTTGAATTCGTTCGCTAATGGAACTTTAAATCAATCAAGCTTTGTCAATATCATGATATCATCAAGCTCCTGACCATTGTATGTTAATAGAGTTTCTTTATCTCATCAAAATCTGCTGGTACTTCAAAGAATCCATTTGTACATAGTGGCATTTGTACACATGTACACCTGATTAGTCATCGATATGCATTAAACCTGCATGACTAGTGAATTCATGGGGATTTGATTAGTCAGTTTTCGTTGGATGTGCGAAATGATGCGTGAATCAGTTGGGCGTGGGTCTTCGATAATATTGTCATCATTTCTAGTAATGATATCTAGTTCTTACATTGTAGTTACTGGAACTGGATGGGTATGATTTAGTTTTTTTTTAGTCGTATAGGTCGTAAATATATGACCACCGTTTGATATTTAATCTTTACAAAAGAAAACCTTATAGTACAAAAGGCGGACTTAATGCCATGAGGACGTCTTATTGCATGTCTTATTGTGACGATAATTCTGTGGAATACCTAAATTATCGCCATTTTTTACTATACCATCCCGTGATAGTTGGGAACGTGTGGCGATATCACCAATAAACTACTACAGTTATGTAGAAACTGTTTAAAACTTTAAGTAGCCCAGCCTTCATATTAATATGTGTTATTCCCTCGAAGCTTTACGTAAGTAAGTAGGTAGAAACCAACTCTTACTTTGTAATGAAAGCACGGATTTTCGTCTGAATTTCCTCGTGCTAGCATTTAGCTAACGCTTTTCTCGCACTTTATTCACTACCATTAGTAATACTTATCCACCAATATCATAGTAAATAAATAAAAGTATTTATGTTGTAGTTCACACTAAATTATGTTAGGATTTTCTAAGCCCATCTCTGTAAACTACACAGGCTTTTGGAGTAATTTAACATCCTTCCAGTTTATGACTGTTGTGCTCTTAATAGGCATCAACGGCTTAGCACGCCTTTTTACGCGAGCTATGAACGCTATAGGCAGCGTGCATAAACTGTAGGAGGCAGCATAGGAGATGTCAGATTTTTGGCGCGAGGTGTAAATGTGAAGTTTTTGCTTCTAATGTACCTCCAAGATGGCAAAACTTACGATGCACAAGAAAACATATGAGAACGATAGATGGCAGCACTTTCTTTGGCGTGAATTTTCAAAGTACATGTTTTTTTTTTGCGATTCAGGGCCTCCGCCATCTGACGCGGATTATCCGGAACGGACGCCCCGTCTTATAAGAAATTGTATGAACAGCGCTAACTGGCGCGGGCGCGTGCGACTGATTTCGCCTGGGAGCAGGGCTATTACCGCGAAAATCGAAGTTCGTCAATTGCGGGCATTTTTCTCTGTCACTCTAATTACGTCTTAGTGAGAGTAAAAGAGAAAGATCCCCGCAATTTGCGAATTTCGATTTTCGCGGTAGTCCCCCAGGACCCGCGAGCGTGCGCACGCGGCGGACGTCCGCGTCAGCTAGCAGAGGCCCTCAGACCACAAGATGGCAGACTCTCCAACGCGCACGGTCCCTATCTATCAAGTTAGAATAGAAGAATACTAAACTTAAACTGCGCGCTTCTGTGTGTACGATTATATCTACATAGGTAGTTAAATTTATTTGGTGTTAGCGTTCATCTTAAGATTGGTTTTACGCTGTGTGAATACGTATGATACAAAATACGTTTCTATATAACGAACATCTCTGTATTTACTTTGGGGACTTTGGTCGTATCGCGGCATTAAACTTTGCTCGTAAACCTTCGTCGCCCTCAAGTAATGAAAAATATAAAACATCAGCCTCTTTCCGACGGCAGTCGGATGAACAGGGATCAGGCGACCCAATTAAATAACCGAATTGGTCGAGGACTTGGGTTCAAATTAACAACTTAAATTAGTAGAGTTGTAACTAAAGTTTGCGACAGTTATATGTACCTAGTTCGATTTGAATACCTAACTGTGTCGCACGTCAAATTTAACTAAATATGTATCAATGATGTAATTAGTTTATGATGAGGTGCATGAGGCTGCTTTAGTTTAAATCTTGAAACCAGAAGATGCATTTTAACTTTCAGAACCTAATCTTGTAAAGTACACAGCTTGAATGCTTTTATGATATGCAGATACGGCAAAGAAGTTGCGCGGTAATTTTCCAGTACAAGTAACCTTATAGTTTTGGGACTAAAACCAGTATATATAAGTATTACATGTTTACTTACATAGCATCATGTAGCCAAGTCTACAACCAGTGTGCAATTGAGCATAATAATAAATTCTTACCAACACTTCAGCCAGCCTGTAGTTGACTATAATAATTTCTTACCAACAACCTCGGTAGGCCCAAAGTAAAATTAATACCAAACAAAATTGAGCACAGTAACATACCGTCCTTAAAAATAAATAAAATCTAACGTTCAACACATCGGCGCGAGTGTGTTGTGTAGATAAATAGTCGAGACGGCGTGGTCCGCCGATAGTGCGCTAAGCGCGCGAAATGAGCGCCCCTATCAGGCCAACAGCGGCGCCGAACAAATTGAGGGCCCGTTTTAGTAACCCCTTCGAGTGCGCTGAATTTTATTCAATCAACTAACCTTCGCCTGCCACTTCTTCCGCAGAATTGTCTTTAAGAAATATTATAACTAACGTAAAATAATAAATGACGGCGCGAGTGAGGCGTATACCGTAAAATGGGGTGAGTAGGGACAAAGCTGACATTCAAACCTCGATAAAACTTTATTTTTACATGTGGCAAACTGATTTTTATGCATAATAAATGTTTCTGTCGTTTGAATTTTAGTATTTTTATGATTGTGTATAGTTCCATTTCATAACTTTAAAGATAAATACGAAAAAGTAGGAAATCCTAGCTTACACCGTAGTAGGGGTGAGGAGAGATTTCATACTAAGGTGAGTTTTAAAAATTATTGGATCGACACTTTGTCATTATGAATATTATAATAGCATGATTTATTATTTGAGTATACGTATAATTTACGTAGCAGTAGCCATAGAGAAATAAGAAGTAATAGAGTGCTCAATCCATACATCAGTTTTGGTACCAAGATGATTATTATATTCGCAGTCAACATCTAGCATCAAGTAGAGGAACTCTCAGTACTGCTACTGCGACAATAGATATCGCGGCAGACAAAAAGTCTAATGCTCAACGATTATCAGCTAATATAATAACCAGAGTAAGTGTAGGAGTTGAAAATAGACTTCTGGTTAGTCTGTTTATAATATTAGCGGAGAATCGTTGAGCATTAGACTTTTTGGTTGCCGTTGCAGTAGCCTATAAAAAACAACTTACCCCTCTGTCATCCCACCTCACCCCATTCATAACCCAACTACCCTCGTAATCCCTACTCACCCCATTTTACGGTACATAAATTATCGTCACGGCATGGTCCGCCTATAGCATGCTCGGCGCAAAAAATGAACCGCTACCAGAAAACAGCAACACTGGCGACGAACAAATTGAAGTTTCACTTTAATACCTAATTCCGTCTCTATCGTAAGTTTTTAATATATGTAACTAGCCTCCGCTCGCGGTTTCGTCAGCGTAGAAGTACTTAGTCAAAATCTTTCAATCTCATATCTAATTGAGATTTAAAAAATCTTTTCTCCTTGGAGCTCTACAACATTACTAGAATGTATGTTACTAATTTCAAGATCAGATCTTCATTTGCTTAAACAGTGCGTAGTCTGTCAGTGCGTTGTATGTACCAAACTGTAAATGGCAGATTTACGCAACGGCGACACAAAGCAATGAAACGGCAATGATGCAAAATAAATCTTCTCGTTGGTCTTGAATCTATTTGCACTGAATTACTTCAAAGAAAACTGAAAAAAAAACTGTAAGTATGTATGTACTTAGTATTTTTTTTCCTTCTTTCCATTTTACCATACACAAAGAAAATGAAAAATAATATATTTACCTAAAAATTGTGTTTTACAAGGGGGCAAAGTTGTTGTATAACCGCTCATACCAATATTGATACCCGAGCAAGCGAAAGATTCTAAAATTGAACCACAAACATAGCGAGTGGTTCGAAAAGTAGAATCTTGAGCTTTCCGAGAATTTCAAGGCACGAGTTAAACAAATTTTGCCACCGAGTGAAACACAACATTTTTCACCACACCAACGCAAGGAAAATACTAACAGTACAACATCAAACAAAATGAAACCAAATCAAATCCAAGTAAACGTTATTAAATATGATAAATATATTTATAATAATTCCAAATCATCATTTATAAGTTAATTCTAGCCAGCTAACATAAATAAACAGCTGAAAATTTGCATCAGATCACTTTGCCACACATGTGGATAAAATGCAACTTTCTTATCCGTATTTGAACAAACAAATCAAGAGCCTTTACCAGCTGGTGTGAAAAATATTATACTACGTTGTTCCAGTAACTACACCATTTGCTGATGATATACAAGGATGAAATGAAATATGTTAGTTAAATTTAATGTCTCATAAGAATTTTTCCTTTTCAACAGTCGTAATATTTTTTTATGAATGCAGCCAAGGGTGTGCTAAACGTGGTAACAGGTTTTTACAATCTATATATAACTTTATAACCTTAATTATCAATTAAGGTATGTAGATAGTGGTTCAAAGTTTATAGATAGTGAAATTATCGAAATAAGCATTAATTAGAGTAACCCCAAAGGGGAGTGATCAAAGTATAATTGATTAGACTAGTGTGGTAAAAGTACTACCGTCAACCGAGTTGAATAGAAACGGCTATGTTGAAACGGACAAAACTTAAAATGTGATTTATCTGATAATTCCTTAATAACTACCTACACACATTATCTCATACAAAATCGACTATTATTTTCAATCGAATGATACAATTGGTGTGGGTGGGTGGTGGTGGCATTGTTATTAAAAAATTATCAGGTAAATCACATTTTAAGTTCTGTCTCTATTCACCCCAGCCATCCCTATTCACCCCGGTTGACGGTACTGACTTATTTATGACAGAAAGGCAGGGCGCTCTGCTAAATTCCGTTCTCAACTTTCGACTTTGCTAAAATAAACTCATTGTATTGTTCGTTGTTATTCAGCATTTTTTAAGGATTTAAGTACATTCAATTCTTACATAACTTACTTGACCAACATTCTCAGTAGGTAAAAGTCTTAATTTAGTGGTATGGTATTTGCGCCTAAGATAGCCCCGTTCTTAAGCTTACTTACGTTCAAATATAAGTGCGAATGTGTTCAAATTTTACGTCCATCTTCGCTAGTACCACAAAACTGCATTTAAGGTGGTTCGACTAGGTTACCCAAAGCTTAAACCTCACTAGATGGCGCCACAATTGCAAATTTTGAGTTTTAATTTTTTTGTGGAGTAGTCTTGGTATTTCTATACTGTAAATTATATTTAGCGCACTCTTTAAATAAATATTGAACTATTACAACAAACATTGAACACTTCATTGTACAAAAACTACCCCTTAATGTCGACAGAATGTTTCTTGACTCTATTTCTAAGTATCACTCACACATTCAAACAGTCGTACTGGGATCCTTGTAGTAGACAATTAGGCACAGCGTGAGTAGGCTTCAATGGCGTTGCGGTATGTACGTGGAAATACATGCAAGAGGATGTGGGTTCCGAGACTCATTAGAAATTTTTTTGTTATCAGTATTATCAAGTACCTATTATTATTAAATTATTTTATGAGAAATATGAGCGTTTTCCATAAAAATATTAAAAATCTGATTCTGACACATCATGATATTTTTGGGTTCTTCCAACACAGAATCACTAGCATAATCAATCCTCGTGCTAAAAAAACCCGAAAATTTGTATTGAAATTTTAGTTTTACATTGTAATTTCTTTCACACTAAAATGTGACGTAATGGTATGGATATTTTAGGATATCTTTTTTTAATGCTAGGGTGGAGAAGATTCTAAGTAGAATGAACCTAAGAAAGTCTAAATTTGTAAGTCAGATTTTCCGGTATTTTTTTCAAAAAAAACGCTGTTTTGTTCTAAAATTAAAGCAATCCCTTACTGCCCAGCCTTTAAAAAAGTAGGTACTATTTTACAGTAGAATTAAAACATTTTTTTACGATACATTAAATTAAATTACAGTGAGTTACAAAATTGCATGGCCTTCTATTTATAACCATTATAAAAAGAAATGAGATATTTACCATGTTTTTTTATATTATTGATTTCCCGATATTTTGACACAATTAGAAGTTTCACACAATGCCTAGAGATAGAAAATTATTTATTTATTTTATTTATTGTCAATTTCATTCAACGGATCACATCATATCCAATTTATTTTCTACCTAGTTGGTTATTAAATTCTGTTACTGCAATAATCTTTATCTACATAAAATATACCAACGAAAGTTTAAAAAAGTATATATTAAAATGAAGTACACAAAATCAGGAATTACATATGACAATATCATTCAAAATCGCCTCCTCTGGCTTTGACACAGGCCCTCAAACGACGAGGCCAGTCATCAATAGCGGCACGCACGATTGTCATGTCTAATTCCGTCACTGTCTTAACTATGGCCCGCTTGAGGGAGTTAAGATTTGTGTGGGGTTTAGCACAGGCTTTCTCCTCAATAACCTGCTATATGGCATAATCCAGGGGCTTAAGGTCCGGGCTGGAGGACGGCCAGTCTTCGTAGGCAATAAAGTCAATTTTGTTCCTTCGAAATCAGGCTTGAGTTGTTTTTGCCTTATGTGCAGGAGCTGAGTCCTGTTCAAAGATCCATGGCTGGTTTTGAAATAGGGTGTGGCTTAAGGGCTTCACTATTGGTTCGAGAACGGTTTCCAGTTTCCGGTTTTCACACTTTTTTCACAGAAATGAATTTGTGCAACGCAATAGGGTTGTTTCCATCTACAAATCTTAGGGCATAATTGTATCCCAATAAATTCTTTTGGATTATAAGAACATGTTAAACTACTTTTAGGGGACCTGTAATGACCATATTTTTATAAAAATTGAATTTAAAATAACTTTTGGCACACATCACGTGACCAAACTCGAAACGTCATTGAAGATTCTGATGACGTCACAACTCTCGGATTGACACTGTTGACAGTTAGGCGATTAACAACAAATGACAAATATCAGTTGACAGTTCGTATCTTCTACGTATGTATGTAGTTATGTGTCAAAACTGTGACGTCAACAATTTTCAAAGAGCGTTTTGGGCGCGAAAGCATCTGTCAAAATATATTTTGTTAATTTAACATATTTAAAGCCATTTTAGTATAAAAGCTGAATTTTAAGGCAACTTTTAGTTAATATAGAAAGTAATACAAGCGTTTCAAAAAATTGGAATACGATTCTCTTTTAGGCCCCAATTCATTATAGATACGACGAGATAAGCGTTATGTGTGGTATATAATTATAGCTCTCAAATCCACCACATTATGTCATTTTTTATTTTTTCGGTAGCATTTGTTTTAACGGAAATAAAGAGGTTGCAAATCGAGTAACAGAACTTCAGAACAGATATCATTTGATATTTACCAGTCGCTTTTCGGTGAAGGAAAACATCGTGAGGAAACTGGACTAATCCCAACAAGGCTTAGTTTTACCCTCTGGGTTGGAAGGTCAGATGGCAGTGGCTTTCGTAAAAACTAGTGCCTACGCCAAATCTTGGGATTAGTTGTCAAAGCGGACCCCAAGCTCCATTGAGCCGTGGCAATATGCTGGGACAACGCTAGGAAGAAAGAAAGAAATCGAGTAACAGAACTTAGTAACCAACTAGGTATAATAGTTATGATGTAAATGTCCATATCATGTTGGAGTCATATATGTACTAGCCAACTAATTATTCAAGATCAATACACTTAGCTCCCTTAGGTATTCGCCTAAGTACAATCTCGGGCAAAATTGAGTTTTATAAAAGTGAACTAGTTTCTAGGTCATATTTTCTATGAATTGGTCATTTTTGTAGACTCCAATTACAGTTACACTTTTCCTGGTTTTTCGCGGACCAGAATATCGATGATTTTTGTAACTTGATTTAGACGTTGCTATCATTTTCAATCCAAAAACACATAAAATCACAATTCAGAACATGCGGCAGCGTTGTTTTCTATCAAGTACCTCAAGCACCAGGGCGGCTACCGGGAAAATCGAAATTCGTCAATTTCGGGCATTTTTCTCTGTCACTCTAATTACGTCTTAGTGAGAGTAAAAGAGAAAGATCCCCGCAATTTGCGAATTTAGGTTTTCGCGGTAGGCCCCCAGGTCCTGTCAAGTTTCAGCAGTGTTGCCAGGTGAGCGGAAGAGAATTATCGTACTTGAGTGTCAATATTATTGTACCGTTGAAAAAAATATCGTACGCCAATCAAAAAGGCAGCCTCTAATAATGTCTAGCAAAATAAGCTTATATTTCCAATTAATAATAATAAAAAGACAATTTTCGTCTAAATTGCGCAAAAAATCTGTTTATGTTTGTGTATTTTTGGGATAGACTCAAACGGTATACAGGAAATTGTGACATTTTAAACTTTAAACTTACACCAAGGAGCCGAACACCCAAAAGATACTAATTTTAGCCTATTTCTGAGAGAAAGTGTTATATTTTGCTTCAAATTACTAGAGTCTTAAGGTGGCATCATCCAAGGGCTGAAAGTATAGTACTTTAGTGTACGATAATGCTCTTTGGAACATTACGTCATACCGGGGCCCAAATTATCGTACATGTACGACAATTATCGTACGCCTGGTCACACTGAATGTCAGTGTCGACAAAGTCAGCTATAAACGCGTCAAACATCGCAACGTCGCGCCGATGGCCGGCCGAGGCATGGAGTGGCAACGCCGCAATGTATTTGTACACGACATTTGTCACACACATGAGTAAAATTTATAAAAATATAACGTTGATTATTGCATGATTTCTGTATGAAACAAAGTTTTTCTATTAATTTAGCGCAAATGAATATTCGAAAGTAGATAGATGCGCAACTATTTATGTAATAATATTGTGTAATTAATTAATAAATAGCGATTGTTTTTTGTATGAAAATCGAACCACCTTATGGGCCATCTTAGGCGAAAGTAGGTATCTTAATTCGAAAAAAATGTCGCTTTAGATTTGGAATGTCTTAAATAGACAATAAAAAATTAACGCTTTTGTATCTGTGCAAAGTTTGAAATTTAGTTTTTATTTTTACTATGGTAAAATAAGCATTCAAAACAAAAGTTAAAAATAATTACTGAAAAAGGAGGTTTTTTCAGCACAGTCTAAAATTAATGGCTTTGACAATCTTGTGGGACGTGACTTGATTAGAATTATAAAGTAGGGCCTGACATTAAATAAAGGGTCTTTTGAAGACTTGGTCTTAGGGTGCAGCCAAGACAATCGTAATCGTTTATAAAAAAGTAAATAATGTAGGTAAGTGTCGTAGCCAGCTCTGAGAATTGAACATTTCATGCGGCAATCATTTCATGAAATTTAATGATCGGTTGGTCACATTATGAGAGAGTCAAACCTAACCTAACCATATCATAAAATGATCAATTCTAAAATAGCATTTCATGAAATATACTTATTGTAAATTACTTGTATTATTGCATAAGTGTTCAGTTCATATTGCCAATAAAATGTAGTTAATTGTCGATAATTTCAAAGAATTAGTCTTGCGATACAGCGAGGAAATGCTGCTAGCATCTACGGCACCATGCCGCAGGGGGATAGTTTTATTTTATTTTAAGTCTATTTTTATTTATTTTTAGATCTAGATTTTAAGTTTTGTAGTTTAGTTTTTAGTATATTTATAAATAAGTTGTATAACTTAAATAATGTAAATTACATATTAAACAAAATTGTTAATAACTAAAGAAATACACTATAGACACATCAACCGTCAATATACCATTGTCGATTATAAAATGTAAACCAAACTCTAAAGTGACAAAATCTCAGCTCCCGTATCCTCTTAATGAAAGTTTATTCCTAAAATATACTAACCTTATAACTCGCTATTACAATTGTTCGAACGAAGCGAAATAATTAAAACAGGCTGAGATCTGAACTTAATCCCGCTAAGCTTATATTCGTGAGTTTATTTTGTATGTCGGGACCCCTAGGAAAGTATGCCGTGTATGCGTGTATCTATGTAGTGGGGGCCGTATGCTTGTTTGCCACCGACATAGTATAAAAAAAATATAACACGTGGTCGTCCATACAAAAAGAGAAAACTTTTTTCCACTTCTAAATATTTTCCATTCTCCATGATTTTTTAGTATTTTTTATTGACACAATAAAAAACTAGGTTTATAGGTTTTCTTTTATTCAACATTTGCAAAACAAAAAAAGATGTTTTTTTTAAGCGAAGATTATAAAACTAGAATACAGAATGTTTGTAGACCAGCGATGTTGTACGGATCCGAGTGCTGGGCTACAAATAAACCCCACCTGAACAAGCTTCACACCACAGAGATGCGCATGTTACGCTGGTCAGCGGGTGTCACCATGATGGACAAGATTAGAAACATGTGTATCCGGGATAGTTTCAAAGTAGCTCCAATAACAGAAAAGCTGACGGAAAAACGTCTGAGGTGGTACGGTCATGTACAGAGGCGTCCAGAAGACTACATGGTTAAGGTAGCCCTCGAGATTCCAACGACGAAGCGAGGAAGTGGAAGACGGCCTGCCACCTGGTTGACGACGGTTCAGCGAGACCTGAAAGATTTCAATATAGACGCCGACCTTGCACTCAATCGTGCAGAATGGAAGACAATAACAGGGAAGGCCGACCCCAAGTAAATGGGAACAAGGCCTAGCAAGATGATGATGACAGAATGTTTATTTAGTCTTCTGCAATAATTTACGGGGTTAATATATAAGCCATACAGAGCAACTTTTACTATGGGGCCAACCACGAAATCGCGAAAAAAAGGCTTTTTCATACATTTTGGCATCTAACCTTAACAGTTTCTATGGGATTTAAATAATATTATGAGTTATGGATGTATTCAGAATTCATTCATAACAAAGGAGCCCTAGGAGGGATTTTACGCTTGCTGACACGCTTACCGTTCCCTAGCATATTTATGTACGGCACTTCACCGATTCTTGTGCTTGTGCAACAATGGGTTGAATTGACCGTATCTTGTATACGTTGGATTTGGAGTCCCTGGAGACTTGGATCAATATAAGCGCGACACGACCTAAATATCATGAAAGGAGCGCAACCCTCAAATATATTTTAAAAGAGAAGTAATAAAGAAAACCATTCAACTATAAAAGTGAGATAAGTATGAATGTGGAAATTAGAATACGTTTATCACTTTAATCTCTTTAAAGCATAAGCTTATGAGACGCTCGAAAAATGTTCCAAGTTGTGAATACGGCCCCTGGTGGCGTGAAATGTTACACAAGAGGGTAAGTTCGAAAAGTTGCTCTCGAAATACTATCGAGATCACGAAGTTCTGTAAATATTTAATATCAATCATAGGTCATTGGGTGTCGAGGCCTCGACGTTAGGTACATACAATAGACTTAGGACCAAAAAGATTAAAACACTGGATTGATTGTTCACGTCTTTTTGCAATTTAAACCAAGCCATTTTAGACATCGTTTGTATTTTGTTGTAAGTTATAAGTCAAAAAGGTACGGCATCGATTTTACGAAGTTTGCCTGCCCTGAATAGTTATACAAAGTATGTGGTATTTGAAGTATCTTTTAAGTTACTTCTTTGTTTGCAATCTTATCTTGGAATACAAGTTAGTTACTAAATATGTTTGTTTTAAACAATTTTAATTTGTTGTTACTCATGATATGTTTATATTTTCTTCTTCTTCTTTTCATCATGTTACCCCCTGCTGGAGTGTAGGGCTAGAACCATTTTATTCCACTGACTCCGGTCCTGGGCAGCTTGGGTAATAAATATGCCGAAATGGCGATGCAATAACGTTGGATATTTACAATACAATACAATACAAATACTCTTTATTGCACACCTCAATACAGAAATAGTACAAATAATACAACACATAAAGAAGAGGTAAACAACACGCGGTTTTATCGCTAAAAAGCTCTATATATCTCTTCCAGACAACCTTTAGGTAGCGGAATTTAAAAAAAAATATGTTATGTCAGTAGGTGTTCCAGATGCAATAAAAGAAGTCTAGCACAGAATAAACACAAAACAAAACAATATATCATATACAAAAAATATTTAGAGTTGTATTCGACCCCCATTTTCTACTTGATACACCGTTTGACTATGTTTGTGCATTTACTGCGTACAAACCTTGTAACTTTATTTAAGTTGAAATAATATGAAAAACTTCCATGCAAGTAAGCGCTGAAATCCATACCTATGAAAAGCTATTTACGAGTTAGTCGTCGGCATACCTAAACTTTAACTAAGTTTAGGTATAACCATTGAGCCGAATCCACCTACCTATTTTTATTTATTATAACTCCTATTGACTTTAAACAAACTACGAATGCAATACGCCTTACAATGCTGCATCCAACACATATCCATAGCTGAGTTCGGAGTCGCGGTAAGAAATCCCATTTCCTCAGTTGTCTGTGCAAATAGCTCTGGTGACTCCCTATCGACCGGCACAGAGAGAGGCTGTTTGAGGAGTTAAAGCAAAGTACTGCGGGGACATTTTGACCGTGATTGGAATTGTGGCGGGATTTCTTGTAATGCGCAAAATTAAAAGGAAGAAAAACTAACCAATTATAAACAAGACTAACATATTGACTAAACTAATTGTTACTTGTTAAAAATTTGTAAAATAACTTTTGTTGTGGTGTTGGTGGTGGCCGAGTGGATGTGACGTCCGACTTTCAATCCGGAGGTCACGGGTTCGAATCCTGGCTCGTACCAATGAGTTTTTCGGGTCTTATGTACGAAATATCATTTGATATTTACCACTCTCGGTGAAGGAAAACATGCATCGTGAGGAAACCTGCATACATCTGCGAAGAAGCGTGCGGGGACTATAGCCCGAGCCCTCTCGCGCGTAAGAGGAGGCCTGTGCCCAGCAGTGGGACGTATATAGGCTGAATTATTATTATTGTTAGGTGTTACTTGATTTTAAAGTAGGTAAATAATAGGCGATAAATTAAATTTAGGTGAACAGTAATAATAGTATTATGCAACTGACGAAAGCATTTGTTAGTTTGTTGTATGTTTGCTTGTTTGTAGGTTTATTTGTATGCCTTGTATATTTATCTATCGAGCTGATGGACTTTAACATGTAAGTAAGATTTACTCGTCTCACAAACATGTGCTTATTAACACAGTTAAGGACTACAAATACTAGTTAGATGGTCGGTCTATCGGTCTAATTTCTTACTCAGGGCAAGATTTTTTGTAATCAACTAAAATCCGCCACAGGCTTTAAAACCGATTGGGAAAAAAGCCCACAATCGTTGGCATAAAAAACCGCATAAAACTTTATGTGTGCATAAACGAAAATTGCGGAAGGTAAAAATCCTGGAACAAAACAATCCACTTTATTTCACCTAAAAAGTATCGTTCTTTACTCGCAAATACCTATTTTTTCAACAAAACAAAATGCATTTTTTCCGTTCAATACCGTTCGACTATCGAGAGCACATTGAGCTTCGATTATATGTATGAAACAATGAGTATTATGCGTTAAAAATGAATAATTTATGGTGTTAAGTCCAACGTTTTACTCTATGATTAGACGTGATTCAATACTCTATCAAAGTAGCATAACCAAATAATAATAAATAATAATAATAATTCAGCCTATATACGTCCCACTGCTGGGCACAGGCCTCCTCTCATGCGAGAGGGCTCGGGCTATAGTCCCCACGCTAGCCCAATGCGGATTGGGGGCTTAGCATAACCAAATAATTTAAAAAATACTTTTAAAAAGTTAAATACTTACAGTTACTGCCACTTTCTTCGAATTTACGGATTATTTAAATTTTAAAAATGCTACAGCATCTGCCATAAAAAAGAACCAAAAGCGACAATACCCAAGACGTAAAGCTACCTAGGTGGAGTTACTATATTACTGTAGTTTCACTAATACTAGATTTCCCCCAACCTGCAACGTCACCAAAAACTCAAACGGGCACTGTTTGAATTCTAACCAACTTAGTGTAAGTAAGCACTAACTTTCAGCATTTAAAGTTCTTGGAGACAATCTCCTGAGCATATTCCTTTACTCGTCACACAATGCAACAGATTGTTCACTTGTTCCACTAACTTCAGCATTTAAGTTTCTTGAACACGAATAGAATTTGTAATTGATTTTCTGTATAGTTTTCTTTAGCTAGTTACACGCGTCAACTGTAGTTAAAAGTCAGCTTTGGAGTAACAGTCAGCTTTGAAGAATCGTCAGGCAACATACCTACATATTAACGACACAAAAAATAACGATACAATCCCGGAAATTGCACTGAATTAGTCATTAGGAAACTTACGTATCGAAAATTGCCCTATAAATACAGTCCCAATATATAATATATCGGTACCTATTATGTGACAATATTTTCGGAATAAAACTTCAATTTTTAAAACATAACACAAACAACTTGTCCATTTTAAAACTACGTACTTAATTTGCATTAAACTATTTAATCCTGATAGAGTACAGTTAAGTGCAAAATCAGCACGGCATTATTTTAATTCGGAGAGCAGATCTCATTCGGCTCACGTACTTACTGAAAACTCATAATGGGGTGCAAACACACGCTGACCAGGCGTTTTTGAAATTGCTGCTTTAAATTAAGTGGAGTACAGCAGTAAAATGTTGGTGTTTGAGAGCTTCAAGTCTCGTTAACATCCCAGAAATATCGTTTTAAAATATTTACTTTTGCGTGCGCTATTATTTGAAAATACATACGCAGAAGTAAGCATAAAATTTTCAATTAGAAATATTATTCGGTAACGGTTTGAATTTAAATTTGCTAGTTAGAATTAAATATTTGGGTGGATATTTTTTTTTCTTGTTATTCCGTCCCATCAGCCCGATGACAGTAGTTTGCTAGAGAAATTAAGTAACCAGTGACAAGAAAATTTAGTTCACCCATTTCATTACTATCCTTCTTCTTTATAAAGTGAACAATAAGAGTCCTCATGCTTAATTGTGCGGAGTATTTCTAATGATGCACGAAGTATAAAATAAATATGGTCATGGTCGTTAAAGTATATTCTAAAAATATGTCTCGTACGTCCACCTGCACTTTTTTATATGCACGACAGAACTCGTCCTTTCCTCATTAGCCAAGAATTTTCCATTAGCTCTTGTATTGTATCTAATCATGTTGAATAATTATTCAAACTGCATGAGTTATTTACAAAGTGCGGGCTTAGTAAGTTAATCGCGCCGGAAGCATGGAGCTTGAAACAAATTATTTGCCCACATTAGTCGCAACACTCGGGACGTTGGGACGCCGAGCTACAAAGTAGGTAATAAAATAATACAGCGTACAGAATGAAAATAAACGCGCAAAATTAATTATAATTCTATCGAATGCATTTTCCATTTTCAATGTATCAAAATTTTTTGTTTAATTAGACCAATTTCTTGTTTATGAAGTATACAGTGAATGGCGAATGTGCGGATTGGAAGATATAGAATAGAATATAATTACTTTAGAATAGAATAGAATAGAAATAGTTTTATGCGTAAACAGTCAATAGATACACATAAGAGAACATAGTGAGAATAAAGTGTTACGAAATGGCCTCATCTCAGCATGGTGCTGGCGACTTCTACCGCTGATCTTCCGATGAGACCATCAATTGAGTAGAGCTCAGACTTTTGTTAGGTTCCAAAACAAATGTTACTGCTGCAGCGTTACTGGTACAACTATGCAGCAGCGAGTAAAGAGCGATCTCACTGTAAATTCATCAATGAAATTGATGAATTACTGCATGTCGTTGTCACATTGCTATCGTGATTAGAACGTTCAATATATCAAGCAATGTACCTAATTAACAGTGACAGTCGTAATTTATTCCACTGTCACCTTTCGAGGCATGGATGCAACGGTAGAATAGTACCGCGTTGCGAGATGCTACGAGGAGTCGTGTGTTCTGCGATTAGTCTGCCGGGGCTGAGTTCGCCCATTATCCTGGACGTTAATGAATTAAAAAGGCACGAACTCCAAACAACGGTAATGCAGTTGTTTTCTAAGCCTTTTCCTCTAATAAGAATTGCTCAAAAACATTAAGTGCCTTCTATCTAGGAGACATAGTTGTTCCCTGTGTTGTGTTTATGTGTAGATGTAGGTATACAAATTACTGGGCCATATTTGAGTTTAGGAAGAGGAATGAAATTTAATACCATATCAACTCTGTCGTAACTGAATTGACAATGCATTTCTTAAGTCCTACATAAATACTACTACTAATAAGAAAATTACTTTAAAAACAATGAGAAATGTTTTTGTACAAAGGATAACGATTATTCCGAATCAGAACTTACCTACTCGTAACTTACAATTAAACATTATAAAATTGTGGGATAAAGTTCTAATCTATTACAAAAAGTCTCCTCATTCGGATGGCTAAGGTCCCTGAAACAGTGAAACTCGCCCTGGACGATAAAATTACGGATTTATATACGAGTATGCCTTTTAAAATGTCTGTACACATTTTCCCGTACATCGATGCCTAATTAAAGTGTATCGACGCACATATTTTACCGACACGGCGCGACAAGGATACAGATTAAGCGCGCGTCAGATCGCCTGTCAAACTTTTCCAATTTGCTCGCGCTAGTTGGTCGAAGCTGAAACAGAATAGCAAATGGCTGCCTGACGCACGATCGTTAAAGTTTTATAAAAGCGTATTCCCCGGCGATCTAGATTTATTTTCTCAAATACACGCTATCCGTGAAATGTCAATAGTTTGCTGTATTTTCTGAGCTCGGAAAATATAGAAAGCGTTATGAGCTGAATGAATGGCTTCAATCGTGAATTAAAACCTCTTTTGAAAAACTAAATGGAAAAGGATTCAATTTTCAACATCACAGAACTATAATTAATTAAGTACAATTTCAATTTTGCTAAAGTAGCTACAAAATGTGTTTGTTTTTTTAACAATATGTTGTACTTTTATTAACAATAAGTGGAGCGCACAACCACTTTTATAGGCACGACAGACACATTTATGGACTTTGTTCGAAATAAATGTTTTTTTACGAAAAGGGTACGGGCGCTTCTCCATACAAACGTAGTCCCCATTTTCCTCTGTGGCTTTATGGAAAATAGTTTATAGTTAAAAATTCGAAAAAAATCAATCGTCCCCTAGTGTGGTTGATATACAACCAATTGTGTCAAAATATTTTCAATAATGTTAATATCCAGAGAGGAAAATGAGAACTACATTTGTATGAAAAGACGATTTCGCGCGGGTCCCCCACTTTCGTCTTAATTTGATTTGATAATTATGCCAGGATATTTTTTGTAACTAAAATACAATATACAAAATATAATAATGAAGTTCTCAATCAATTGACATGTTTGTCGCAAAATGAGCGTCATGTCGAATTGTCCCGCTGTAGACATTAGAATGCGAACTAATAATAAATTGTTTAACACGAGCTCAAACTTCGTCATAGTTCAGCAGGATCAGTAGTGATGTGTCCGTTAAACTACGACACAATGCTACATAGTTTACGTGCTTTATGCAGACGATATACGACAACTTTGTTTTCCGACATCGTGTGTCAATCTCAAGGCTTCGAGCGAAAGTTTCTAATTATAGAAATTAGGTAGTAATATTATATAGTGGCCTTCGCTTTCCGTTTCGAAAGCGCGTTGTTTTTAATGTTTGTTTTTTTTATTAATAATGAACCCGCCTATAAGTTATATCCGCTTTTTGCAGGCCGTTTCTTAACTGCCATCATACCGATAAACTGTCCAAGGCCTCCAGAGGCCGAGGGCTAGGATCGAACCTGCGTATTCTACATTCGCGGCAGATCTTACCTAGTATAAAAAGTACAGCTTTACTCACTCGATTGAATCGATTTTCTTACGCAGTTTTCGATAACCAGGCGCTCCTGATACTAAATACCTAATACCAGGCGCACCTTTTCACATAAAACGCTTTGCCTGAAAGTTTATGCCTAGATAAGGAAAGAACTCGCTTGCGATATCATCCGATACACTTAGCGCGACATAAACTCCATTATCGCTTTGCTCGCTCCAGGGTTTATTGCTCGATATCGTAAATATTGACTGCTTATTTCCTCTAATAACGATCGTGAGCGAGAACTAGATGTCAGTTTCGTGTACACGGGGATCTTTTTATAGTTATGTGATTTTTAGTTTACTTTGGTTTTTAGTGGTCTTTGTAAGAACATTTCAAGACTGGAATAACTAAAAACCTTCATAGTGTGGGCAGATGTATTTGGAACATACCTACAGTATTTTAATGTAAGGAGGAAGGGGATCAATAATCGCACTGGCTACAAATATGCCCCATTTCACTCCCTTGTGTGATAGTTTTCCAAATATGATACGTTTGCCGTTATGGAGGTCCTGTTTTCATCTTCCAGCTCTGCAATATCAAATTACCATACCATACAAAATTCTCAACCTTAAAAATTTAATTAAACATGAAGTTAAGAATTAAATTTTAGCAATCTCAGCTAACTAGTAACGCTGTATGCTGCGTAGTATCGTCGGTTCCAATTACTTACCACGCATTTCGTACTCCTATGCCAATAGCATCTCGTAAAGCTAAAAAAGTTTAATTTAGCTTCGTTGGTACGTAAATACGTGTCTCACTAGTTTACTACGAGTACATAAATCGATATGTGAAACTTTTTCACTCCATTACTCTTATTAATGTCGTAATTTTTCAAGTTAATCAAAACGGGCAAATGGCCATGGCAACAATGGCATCGCCATTGATGAATGATTGAATAGCGGCCGTTCACTTCGCAATTGGAACGATAAATCTCACGTAAAGACATCAGGCCAAATTTACTATCATACATTCGGTCGACCGGACACTCATTTTTGAAGTTTATTGATGACTCACGTTAGAACGTCCCGGGTCTGGGCCGCGGCATCTGACACTTCATTTTCTATAAAAAGCATCACTGATATCCTGTCATAGAAAACAAATTGTCGGTTGCCTCGACCCGGGCCGTTTTAACGTGAGTCATCCTTAATTATACTGAAAAGTAATTTAATGTTGATTAAAAGTCATGAATTATGATGACCTGAGAACCGCATAGCATTTTATGAATTGAAGTTTAATGGTGTTTTTGGACCAATTCTATAAATAACAAGCAACCCGACCCGGTTTCGCACGGGTTACACAAAACCTTAACAAGTTATACTGCTAAACCTTCCTCAAAATCCCTCTATTGATTGAAAACCTCTTCAGAAAGAGTTAATTTAAAATAAAAATAATACAATAGTAAAGATCCCAAAAGAATTTAATCAAAGAATATCAAAGACAAAGGATAATTTAATCAATGATATTATCTACTAAATAGTAGGTACCTGTTAATAAATACATATAACGCGCAATGTTCAATGTGTCCAATCATCACAATAATGTAGGATTCAATATTTCAATAGACTCTATCATCCGAAACTTTTCCACTGATTTCGCATTATGAGTCTTTTATTTTCAGTTCATTAATCCTTCGTTCAGCTTTCGGCTTCTATCGGTTCGTTTCCAGCTCAAGTTGCTTTGAGTGCACAATCGTGTACAAACTCGGGATGTGGCTTACCCACATAAATGTATGTTCTTTTGCTCAGGGAAACACAGTTCGCTACAGCCCAATGAAGTAAATACATATCTACTCTTCACAGAATTTTGTATTAGCATTTACTAAGGCTCGGATTCATCTTGCCCACTCCCTAACGTACATTTCTCAGAATACTATAGTTTAAGACCACTTTTGGTGAAATGCCTTATTTTGACTTGGCAATCTGATAAAAGCTTAGAAAGATGATATGGGTATATGTTGACTGGTAACACGTTTGTTGTAGCGATTATGTGGTAGGACTGTCAGAAAAAAAATGATGATTGCGCCGTACTGAGAAATAAATACAGTACAAAAGATAACTTTTCTCTGGTGAGTACGTATGGCTTGCAAGGCCGGACTTGGTTTTAAATATCCAGTCGCACTCTGCACCAACAACTATGTGTGCTAAAAATATATTAAGGAGAGGAAGGGGAGGGTGAAAGAATTCAAAATGAAATAGACAGCAAGCAACAAAGAGCGGCTGCGAAATGTATCTAATACATTGTTTTCTTTGTTGCAGCAAGCACCAACCTAGTGGGGAAATTCACGCAGAGCGTCCGCCGCATTGTACAGGACGTCAAGGACGAAGGGGCTTCTAGTAAGTTCTAATAACTATTTTAATCTATTTACCAACATTATAATAAAGGAAGGTGAGTAAATATTATTCCTATTTAGGTACCTCTCAGAGAGTTGATGACAAATTAATTTTCATCTCATGGAAATGTTGCACAATTATTATCACAACGTTAAACAGTTGCATGTAAAGCTCTTCACATTTTTTCGCATAATTTGCTTTGCAAAATGTCCTCTTATGACATGGCACGGTGAGTGTTCTGCCTTTTCACCGAAATTTTACTGCCCGAGTTTCACTTGCCAAATTCGGCAATTTTTTATTATATGATAACGTTTACTGGGTAAATTTATTGTCAAGTATTATAATTATGAAGTCATATTTATATCTTCTTCAAGAAACTGGATTCTATTACATATATAAATAAATAATGGGCCCATTGAATAATTTGGCAAATGAGATGGAAATACCATATATATATATATATATATATATATTATTTATATATGTAATATTATCCAGTTTCTTGACAAAGTCAAAAGCTAGGTGCGACGACGGGCGAAGCGAGGAGAATGTTAGGTTAACTACGACTTGTAGTGTGGAGTTCTCTACACTACAGCCTAAACAGTGTTCGAAGCGAGCGAAAGCGAGAGCGCCGCGGCAGCAGCCGGCAAGTTCCAGAACTGACTTTTTTTCTTATGTTTCGTCACTGATTTAGAGAACCGGCACAGTGCCATACAGACAGAAACTTCGAAATCAAATTAAGTACCAAAAGTTACAAGCTAAAATGGTTCCAAAAGGTTCAAGTTACAAGTTAAATCTGCACTTCAAACTTTGGATCCAAACTTTCTGAGAAGCCAAAGAGCAAACTTACTTTAATTGCACGCAGCGCAGTATAAGTCGATCTTTTGTTTCAGAAAGTTCTTTCAATTTCTCATTTGAACTTCAATTTGTGTAAGAATGTCCCTCCCTATTATAATATTTATATTTATAAGTGAGAACCTGTAATTGGCTCTGTATTTCTATTGTATCTTATAGAAATGGTTAAATCTGTTGGTTTTCCATATATGTAATAAAAAATAAATAAAATATATTTATTTATTATGGATATGTATGGAGAGCTACATCAAAAAAATTTTTTTCTATGTTTACTTCTAAAGTAAGTAGCGACTGAGAAAATACATCTGAATTCAAAAAAATCTTTAAAATATATTTTATATAGTTTCTAGACTAGACTAACATAAATAAACTATACCTTTTTTGCCATTTTGGTTACTAAATTCCAAAAAAAATACTATTTCTTAAACGGGCAGAAACCAGTAATGTATAAAAGAAATGATAATCAGTTGGTAGACATGACAGTGTTAGTTTTATCCTCTCATCAAAGCGCTCCATCAGCTTACACCGAATTCAGTTAGAAGAACAGCCGTGTAGACCGTTATTAGGAATTCAGTAAGGGAGAGAAGATTAGACCAGGCCATAGCTGGGAAACACAGCTAAACCACTGAACTAATAGGTCAGCTTTACGGCCATATGTAAAAAGTTTGTTGAAAATTAAGTTGTCAAAATAACAGATTTGATTATCCTACCTTGATACTATTTTGAAATTATTAACGAAAATAATCTACAATTTTATAAGAAAAATTGGTAAAAAAATAGGAAAGTTATAAAAAATATGTCACTGTAACAGTCACTTAATTATTAGTCGCTGTGGATTTAGCTGATGGTTGCGTTTATACTTATGTTTTCGTTTAATAAATCAGTATTACTACTTAATTATGTAAGAAAAGACATTTTTTTAATGCTCGAATTCAATGACGTATTCTCAACTGACAGGCGTATTCTGATTTAAATAATAGGTAAAAAAAATATATGGATCTGATGTAGGTATCAATGCCAAAAGTGACGTTTTTGGTTTGGTTTCATAAAAACTAGTGCCTACGCTTCTCGGGATTAGTTTCCAAGCGGACCCCAGGCTTGCATGAGCCGTGGCGAAATGCCGGGACAACGCGAGGAAGAAGAAGCTGGGACGTCAGTCATCCGTGACCACAGCTGGTGCAACCCAGCTGAAACGTCGGTGAAAGTATAAATAATGAAATTATGTCACGTTAGAACCGTTTTAGTCACAAAATATCGCTAAAGAAATATGCTAAGTCTGTCCTGTGTGGGTTGCGGTCCGCCCTGACCGGAATGCTAACGCCGCACCCATTGATTAGTGGCCAGAGACGAGGCCTGCGTGAGTCCTCCGATTCATTAGCCCTGTCTCCGAACCTTTTTACCTTGCTAGGTTTACCGACAAATTATCACAATACAACATGTTACTGAGAATAAAAATGTCTACGTTGAATGGCTGTTTTGGAAATGGATTCCTAAGCGAGTTAGAGCCAGTTGCACGTTTAATTAGCGGACTGATCAACGTCACCCAGCAGTCAGCTATGAAACTTTCCGTAGCATAAAATTTAGCTAACGCTTTAACGGTGACAGACTTTTTGGTGCAACCGACCCTTAAATTTTACATGTCTATACTATCTCAACTAAATGTCTTTATTAATTTCAATTACCAATTCAAACCAAACATTTTATCCTGCAAATATTTTGTTGTAAAGACGAGTACAGCCCTTCGAAAGTCATGCTACCTATTAAAAATAAAAGCTTGTAAAATTAAAGGCGATGCCGATGGACTGACTGCCTTGTGTGAATTAATATCTAGACTCATTGTCTAGAACTTCAAAATATTTCATACAGGTAAACATTACATACATTTGTGCTACTCGGTTTCTATGCAAAATGTATTTATAATTGGTCTCGAGCATAGTAAACAAAACTGTTCAAAATGCACAAACGATTAACGTTTTATTAAATACCAAAACCAAAGGCTTGTTTTAGCGCAATCGTCAAAATAGGCATTTTCAATGGTGTGCTTATTTATTTGAGTTGGTTGTCAGCAATATTGACTGTTAATTGATATTAGTAATTACGTTGTCATTAGCTCGACGTACCAATTTCATTAATTAAAAGCTATTAATACAATAATACGCTAATGATCCTGAGTAGGAACTGTATATCAAATAAGTAATTATTTATGTATGTACTGCATGTTTTATTGTTACTTAAACTTAAGGCGACTGATAACCATCTTGACTATAAATAAATACGTCGTTCACCCACACTGAATAAAAAAAAATGAAGAATTGTAAGTAATAATCAATTACCCCTATATGTCAAATGCACCCTGTAAATATCACTTGTCTGTTTAACACTTACTACATGTTAAAACTAGATACTCATAGGTACTTCAATAATTTTTCATATAATTACTCATTATTGCTCAACAAATATTTTATCCGGGGCCATGTAAGTACAATTCGGGACCATTTAGCCTCCAGGGTGTCAGGACGCCCTGCTGACGGCGAGCGATGCGGTGTTAGAAAGCGTCCGTGGGCATCACAACACAATACATTTTTTCAAAGTACAACCCATTGTACAAACACACACATTTTACAACCATAATAGTTAGGGCGGCGAATAGGGGAATTTTCGGTAATACTCGAGCGTGGCAGTTTAAGATATGAGAGATACCTTAGACCTAATAGAACAACCTTGTAAAGTATTTAGCTCTATATTATTATGTAGTGACGCGCGCCTAGGATAGACGATCAGATTAGTAAAAAAAAAAATCGATAGTCTGAAATACTCGAGCGCGTCAGATTAAGATATTGGGTTTGATTTTAGTGTTTTAAGACTAAATTTAACTAATCTGACGATAAGTCCTTGACGGCGCCGAGTTATAGGGTCGCGAACTTGTAAAAAAAACGTCAATCCGGCATTCTCGAGCGCGATTTTTATTTTTTTTATTTTGAAGAATATAATCTAAAACTACCTAAAAATACAAAATCTGCCAGTTTCCGCATGACCGGAAGTGTGGAGGAGCCATTTCGTCTTCCGAAAAACGCGTTGCGGCATATAAGTCGCGAACGATACATTTTACAAAAAAAAAGTTTAAATAAACAAAAAAGGTAATTTTATTTTACACAAAAAAGGTCTCTTTACATTTTTGTCCAAAGTTAAAACTTTTTGACTTGAAGCATCATAAAAACTCAAACTCCCGGTTTTTTGAGTATATCTCGAAAAGTGAGGGTGTTAAAAAAAATTGATATGAAATAACGATGATTAAATTATGTGACTTTTATTATATCTCAATGTTTTTTTTTCTAAAGCTTCTCGACAATTTTCGTGGACTCGGAAAAAGTTACGCGTATCTGTATACAAAAGTATTATTAACATGTACAGTTTCATGTATGTATATTATTCAATAGCCTGTTGATCCTCAAATTGTTTTTTGGACGTACCGTAAGCAAAACGAAGTGAAGAATTGAAGCAAAAAAGAGGAATTTGCCATAAACATGTAATACAGACTGAGCGCTTCGCGGAAATATATTTTTATATCATTTCATTTTTTTATACAATAAATAATACAATTCGTACTACATTTCATCTACATTTACGTTGGTTGCATCTATCGCTTTATTGTCATTCTTAAAATCCCCGTTTTATCAAGGAGAAAGAAAGGAAAAAAAAGAAACCAAAAAACCTTTTTCGGTCAGATTAAGAGAACCCACCAACATTTTTGTCAGATTAAGAAAATATGCTTTCAGGATACCGAGATAAAGCTCCCCTATGAAAATCTGACGCGCTCGAGTATTTCAAAAAAACTTTTTTTTTGCATTTTCAAAAATTCATCGTAACTTATCGTCACGCCGAAATCGTCAGTTTTTTTAAAGGGAGCTTCCTTGTGGCCTACTTAACACCCCTTCCGAAAATCTGACGCGCTCGAGTAATTTTTTTTTTTTTGCATTTTTGACTACTTTATATTCCTACCCCCACCACGCAAACCGGCAGATTAGTATACCGTTGTTATCAGAGGTACTTGGGGCATACGTAGTATGAATATCTGACGCGCTCGAGAATGCCCAAGTAACTGTTTTTTTTAACATTTTGGAAAAACCGTACACGCCAAACCCACCGCTAAAATGGTTTTTACCATACGAGCTTTTCTTTTCGAAATTATTTTATCTTTCGATTTTGATAGGTCTCGACGGCGCCGTTGAATTACGCCATTTAGCTACCTCGCCTCCCTAACTATAATTATACATTGTGGTACAGAACTGGCAACAACAGTGGCAAGTGCAAACTTGCAAAGCCCGCGCCACCACAATCAGAATTGCATTTATTTGTTCGGCCACAGCGATCGTATCAGTGATTAATGTCCAACGTTTCAGCAGAGTGACGTGAAACGTTTTGATAAATGACTTTGTTCAAATTCGTCAAGAGAGGTTCACACGATGAAAGGCAAGCTCATCATCTCCGTCAAAAGCAACGCTTGGACTGCAGAAAACCTGCAAGACATGCGTTCGCTAACGGCCAACCCATGCGTTCAAAATAACTATCGTTAACACATCTACTTTTCATCATATTTGTACCAAATATAAGTAAAGATATTGTACCATTGTGCCATATAATACTTGTAACAATAGGTACTCGTAGGTACAAATATACAGATTTTTGGCTTCCAAATTAAAATTGGGAACCTTCATTTACTACATTACATACTATATTATACCTATTAGGTACGTGCTTATTTTGAGCGACGTTATTTTAATGTGTTTATTTTCAATATCTACAATACGAGTGCGACCAAAATTTGGTCCAGAGTTAAATACTATGAATTGAATGACTGACCTACTTACTTATACAGAACGATCATGAACAGAAAATTATTATCGTAATTAAGTGGTGCCCGCGCATTACTTAACGACCAAATTTATATGCAAATTTTAATTAATTAACCTGCTCTGAATTCAAAAACGGGTGTTAAAATCATCTAGATTCTTTAATTTTCTTTTATTTTACAACGACGTCCACAACTTGTCTTTAAGTTCCATATAATTATTCAACTTCACAAACATCTATTCTCAAATATGTCAAAAACATCATGAGATATTTTTACCAGTCGCTCTTTGGTGATCGAAAACATCGTGAAGAAACCTTCTGCAAAGACATTCAAAATTGTGTATCAAGTGTATGTGACGTCTTCAATCCATATTGAGCTGGCGTGGGGACTAAACTTTTTATGAGAAAGCCTGCGTCCAGCAGCAGGACGTAGGTATATAGGTTAATGATGGTAATTAATATTTTTCTGTTTTTACCAGGCGGGCAGACGAAGGAAGAGGTGATAGAGACGAACGAGCGGCTGCGCATGGTGCGGATACGGCTGGACGAGAACTATGACACCGCCAAGAAGGCGCTGGTGACGCTCATGACGCGCTACAACGAGTCCAAGGCGCAGAGGAACCTGTTTACCAGATACGCGATGCTCAAGGTCATGATCAAGGTAAGAGTTAGCATACTTTACCATAGAGGTTTCCAAGCTAGTGAATGATGAAGGAGATTACTATGCAATATAATTTCGACTGATAAAATGACTACAGATATAAGTAGCGAACAATCCTTTGCCATCATATTTTTTCGGGAACATTCGTATTTGTCATCCTACTTCAGTCAACCTCAGTACTTTTTGTACTGAAATTGACTAAAATAGCAGTTCGTGCGTTTCCATGAAAATACTATGGTAAACGATTATTCACTACATTTGTACCACCTACCTCACATTGGAAATCCATTGACATGGATCCGTTACGTAATCAATTAATCACTGTTTATCGATAACTTTTAACTCAATAATTATTAAACCCCAAAACATCCTTACGTATTTTATATACATACAAACAAAAGCAATTAAGCCCACTTTACACAAAATTCCCATCAAAGTGTCTCGTTCTAATAGCTCTTATGTGTAGTTGTGTACAGAATTTAATTCGCTGTGCATAGCCGCTAATTCCTTGATACAATTAAATAACGCGGTCAGAGACAGGCAACCCCCGAGCCAGTGCAACTGACTGCCTTTGTGATATTCTCGTAGAATTTTATTTTCAGTTCGGGTTATTTAGTTTACAAAAGTGTTAATTGAATTACGCTTACTATTTGAATTGCCCGTGGCCACTTTTTCTTAGTATATGACATTTATTTCAGTTTGAATTACGCTTGTCTCTATTATTTCATATTGTGGCGAATAAGTACTTAGCTTTGTTTTCTAAATGACACTAAATATTTTGTAAACATAGGTACATTTACATATTCCAGGGAAGCGTGGAATCAGACAGAGTTTGAAAATTGAAACCTAATTGTTTAGTAAAACATCGAACCCCTTTACAGTAATAGAGTATTTTCATTGAGCAAATGATGATGATTTCCAATTTCGTATCCGTCGACGGCGACATCCTGACAAGATTTTTATGGTGGGTACCATATAAGAAAATTGATATTCAAATCTGAATTTATGCTAGTAGAAACTATAATTGAATTAGTTTCGTTCTAAAATAAATAAATAACGCGCTAGGAAGCTTATTGGAGATGCGGGAATAGTAAAGGCTTAGATTGCAGAGCCTAGAACACCGTAGAAAGGTAGCTTGTTTATCGGTATTCTACAGAAGTACATTTCGGGGAATGTGCGATGGGATTACATAATCTAATCCCCCATCTCCGTTCTGCCACTGTGGGACTAGATGTGGACTGGTGCTTCACCCTTATGTCGTTAACTCTGCCTGTTATTCGCACTAAATTATAATTCTTTGATTAAGCCTCACTTAGAATACCTAACCGAATTATGGGGTAATGCAGCAGCGTCCAACATAAAAGATCTTCAAATTGCACAGAGCAAAATTATTAAGGTCCTTTTTCATTATGACTATCGGACGCCAACTAAAACTTTATACGAAAAAACAAAAACAATGAACCTCAAACAAATATACTCGTATAAATCCTGTATCCTACGTAAAATATTAAACAAATATTAAAGAAATACAATCAGAAATTAAATTTAGCAAAAAGAGGAAATTCCAAAGGATGAAACTCAGAAATGCTGAAAGCCTTGCCTTACGTTTTCGTAGAACTCGACATGGGACTTGTAACTTAATGTACGATGGTGCCAAATTTTATAATAGTCTACCGACAACCATAAAAGATATAAAAAGTTTCAACAAATTTAAATCGAAATTAAAAACATACATAAAAGAAAATATTCAATAATAACACTTTAGTTACCTGTGCCTTACTTAAAATCACCTCGCATACTCTATAGTACTTCCTTTAACTTAATTATTCATGTGCAAACTAAAGATGTAAACAACTAACTTCTAAATTGATACAGAATACCTTTCATATGTACTTACTAATTATTAAAGATTTAACTAATCTATCAAATAAGTCTGCATGCTTGCTTACTGCTAATATATCATATGTATAGTTAATTGTTGTCTTATGAGTGAAATTTTGTAATTTCTTCAGACAATAAATACTCTTTAAACCGAAATGCGACGCAGCCAGCTTTATCATGCGAACGGCTAAGGAGTGGAATTCACTTGCTGCAAATCTATTCCCAGTCCACTATAACTTCGATCTGTTTAAATCGAGAGTGAATAGACATCTTTTAGGTAAGCATGTTCCATCCTAGACTGCATCGGCACTTACTATCAGGTGAGATTGTGGTCAAGTGCTTACCTTTTCCCAATAAAAAACAAACTCTGTTCTTTTGAATTATGATTCAAATTTCATTGGAGGTAATTTGTACCAGTATTAGGACTTTGAATTGAACCCCAAGAGGTTAAAGGACCTTATAATAGACTTAAGCTCATTCAAAAATATAAATAAAATCCCTAATCATTATTTGATATAACTGCGGGTTCCCTTGCGTCATCTGGATTTGACAGGTTGCTCCAAATTGACAAACAAAAGAAATGAAATTATAGTGATCTCCCATTAAATATAGAAATATGTACTTACAAATAAGTTAAATTTTAACAAAATACTTGGATCACATTCTCATGGTGAACATAAAAATAACAATTGCTCAAAACATCAAAAGTAATTACAATATGAATCTGCTATTCATTAAACTTTACAAGCCTCAATTAGTTTATTTATATTTCATCCCTTTCTTACAAATACGTAAATCAGGATGATAGATAAAGGCAAACGATTAATCGCTGATTGAGGCTTGTAACTGTCCTAGATTATATGTATCCAAGATTCATCGACAAATTTGTATGAACTTATCTTGGACTAACTCAGAGTATTCTTAAATGATGAAATTGATATTCAATAAAAGTATTCGCTGCAAAATAAAAATATCGTCGAAAATTTCGTTTCAAATTGGTTCTCAAAGCAATCTTGCAGTAGTTATTTAACACACCCAAGAATATTAATATAATTCATTTACTTCGCCCCAAAGTTAGATATTGCCGCGTTACACGCCTTCTTTCGGACATTTGTAATTGGGTAGAAATGTAAGTAAGTTAGGGAGGAACAGGGACGTGCTCAGAAGCGGCGTAGTGCCGCGTTTACACTCTGCAATAATAGGCTTGAATTTAATAATGGTGGCTATTCACTTCCCCGTCTACTGTACGTTTGTGTCCGTTACGGGGGCTAGTAGCCTTACCACGAGTTTAACAGTAAGTTACGCAGGCGTTAGCGAATATGTCAGTTTGACACTGATAAGATAAGGCAGTCGTGGTAGACTATATACAGGAATGTCTAATTTTACGTTTCGAATGTATAAATAGTAGTTAAGTGACAGATTTATACGCACACTACTCAAAGCAATGGTTTTTTAAATCAACATTACTTAGCTTTTGTAAATAAAAAATAGTAATGTGAGATTTTCTCCCCAAGCCCCAAAAGTAAGTTTAATAAGGCTTGTGTTATGAGTACTTAGTAGGCAAGTACTTACACTTTAATAGAAAATATCCATGACACAAGAACAAATATTAGGTCCAATCACAAAAATAAATGTAGTTACCTACTATATACCGGAATTTTAACCCTGGACCATCGCCTTCGTAGGCAAGATCGTACAACCTAGATCAAACCGGTCGTCACTTACTGTTATTGTCCAACCAAAAACAACAAGACACATCCTCTCTGTTTTAAGTCGGTTATTCTTTCTCTTTCTTTATAAAGTCGGTTATAATATAAATAATCACGACAGTGTAAAACAGCCGCTGGAGCGCGCGGGTCACGTACAATCCTTTACCACTTACATCTACCTCCAAGTTCCTCTAAGTATTTTTTGTGTTTCCGAAGCAAAATAAATAATCGTTCCATTATAGGGTTGTGTAGTATGCTAAAGTATTCTGTGCGCATGCTTGGGAAGCTGGTTATTTCTTATAAAGGCTTTTGGTAAAACTGTTTACCTTTATCGTTTCTTTTTCATTTCATTATATTTATTCGTTATATTTTATGTTTCTACTTAGTGAGCTCTTGTACAGAATATCACATAGAAAGCTCATGCGATTCTATCATCGATAGTAATTGCTCTGGCATTTTTTCTGGGACGCTAGGTTATTCGAAGCTAGAAAACATCAAGTATTTGAATTTTCTATTTGTGATAGAATTGTGTGATTGCGTCCAGTAGAACTGACACAAGAGAACATCATGTTCTCTTTTGATTGTATTATTTTAGTTTTGGACACTTAGAGACCTTATACACCTCTAAGATTTTATTTTATTTTATTTTAAATTCATTTTATTTTAATACCTATTTTAATGATTCGGACACTTAGAGACCTGTACATCTCTAAGTCAATTTAAATTTATAATTTAGTTTTATAGGTAGGCACTCCTTATGAATAATATGTAGTCGCGTTTATGTGGCGCTATGCCGTCTTTAATGTAACTTACAAGCACAAATGTTGTATCTCACAATTTTTTTATTATATTTATATTAATACAACCCGGCAGCTTGAACATGTCATGCTCGCTTAAAAGTCTTTACTTACGGTGGCGTCGTTGATCGGGTCGCCACTTTCCCGAATGAAGGTTGAGGGAGGCGATGGCTGAGATACACGTCATACTCGTGAACGGGTGCTGTTTGTGGAGACCGGTCTGTTTAAGCTTACACGGGGTACATTTTATGTTAAAGTATGTAACTTTACTTTTGAGTGGCATTAACGTGAGACACTTCATTCGGTTCTTGTCTGTTTTAATTATGTATTTTATTTTTTGTCTTTTAATTATTTATATAAGAATTCAAGCCTTGGCGACCCTCTACATCTCTAAAGATAATTTAATATCTTTTTTTATAATTTATCTCTGACACTTAGAGACTTATACTTCTCTAAAGAATTTTAGTATTTTATGGTTTTATTTTTTTATCATAGTTTTTTTTTGTGTAATTTGACATTTAGAGACAGTATACATCTCTAATAAAGTATTTATTATTTCATCGATTCCATATTTGTAATTGTTTTTTTTTTAATTTTATTGTTTGTAAAAATGGACATGTTAAAGTGCCCCTGTGGCCTATTTGCTGAATAAATGTTTGATATTTGATTTGATACAAGGCCTGGGAACATTTAAGTTGGTCCCAATTGTTATTAACAATTATGAAATAAATCGTCATGAAATAAATTCTTTTATTCAGCCAGACGATAATTCTTCGTAGAATTATTTTAATGTTGGTATGTCTCACGACAGTTTAAATTCGAATTCTTCGTCTATTCCAGTCTTTTTCGTAATGACTCTATTAAAGGACGCGATAAAATCACGAACGAAAGATCACACGCTTCAATCTATTCCCGCTGGTTAAATGGATATAGATGAACGTAGACGCTTATCTTCTTTGACTAACTGTGTATAATATCGATGCAGTCCATTTTCACAAGATTGTGTTACGTCCTTGCGCTTACTTTTATCCCAAACGATAAATGCTTTATGGTTTGTGAATTTTCCAAAGTTAATCAATTGGTTTTCTTTGTTATAGTTTATTTATTTATTTCTTTTTAATTATCTTGGCGGTTTTCGTATATGTTTTAAACCTAGACTTGAAATTTTGCTTTTATTTTTTTTTAAGCACTAAATACTTACTATACACGGTAACACGAGGAACCCGAAAGATTTTAACCACGCACTTCTGAGGCCAAAAGAAGATAAAAATGTTATACGAAAGTATGTAAATTTCGCCAAATAAAAATTATTCAAATTTTTGAATGTATTTTAACATAAAAAGTAAATATTATGGTAAAACTATAAATAAATATATGAATATTATGGGAACATTCATACACAAATTGACTAAGTCCCACGGTAAGCTCAAGAGGGCATATGTTGTGGGTACTCAGACAACGATATGTATATATATTCATATTCATATTTATTTCGTAAATGCATGATACATTACCAAAAAACTGTAACGACTGTAATCCATGGCTCTGGAACAAATACCTGTGCTCGTCACACAAATACATGCCCATACCGAGATTAGGCATAGCTAGGTCAGATCGGCCTGTCATGACTTATAAAGTACAAAATATATTGTGACGAAACAAGACTTCCATATCTTAAAACAAAAACGGAATATTTCCAGATGAAATGAGGACTTACATAAAGTGACCCGTAATGCAAGTTTCTACACGAATAGTCCAAGAAAATGAACACCTTTTTTATTGACAATGCAATGAAATTATCCCAGCACGTGACGGAGGGCTCGTAAATCAAGGGAAGGGGAAATAATAAAAGGCTAGGTGACCCGCCCGGCATGCTCCAGGGTGCTGATATTTATTTAATGTTTTTCTTCGCTGTAAACCCACACAAGATTTTTTCGGAAATCTTCAACATGTGAAAAGGCTTATAAGTATACATCGGGGTTTTTGGTAGGGGAATGTTTTACATTAACCAAACAATAGGTAAAAACTTTAAAAACCGATACTATTTTAACATTTCTAAGCTCATTTGGAGCTTACTACCTATTTTTAATTCATAGATCGGTAATTATTTTACAACAAAGTTATAATTCCACGATCATTCCCGCACCAAAAACCCCGATGTATGAATTTAAGAGAATGTTGTTTATTTTTATGCTGTGATTATTTCATTACTCTTTCTGGAATGATTTATTAACTTAAGCACAAAATTTGCTCTTAAATAAAATATGATACTCGTTACACAATCATCTCTGATGCACTTCAACGTTCTCTTGTTTTTCCCCTAACCATCGAAATTACATCTTTACCTAACATACTTATATGTTTTAACAAGCTGCCGGGTTGAATTACGGTCTTAATATAAGTAATCTAATACATTCATTACAATAAAATTAAATAAAACTAACTAAATTAAATAATACTATTATGAAATGAAAACTAGTTAAACCTAAAAATAAAATTAAGTATAGAAAATAACAAAGGAAAAATAAAAATATACTTACCGACCCATGACACTGGCGTTACCTCTCTGTATCGCAAGGAAGATGCGGTGAGAGAGGTACGCGCCAGTCCTGGGGTCCCCTGTTGTGTCGATCAGCCGCGCCGACAATGCCCTCATGAATGCTTTCATGTCGGCTGACCTGGGACCCAAAGTCTCAACCGCGAACGCCGGAAACTCGTAGTCGTTGAGTAAGGCTGAGTATTTGCGGCGCTTGAGCATCTGGGCCTGGTCAGCCACCCAATGTGGTTGACCCAATGTGGGACTGTGCAAAGGTGTCGACACACGCGTGCGTCCCACACCAGGGCCCTTCCCAGTTTCCACGACACTAACGTAGCGCCGTCGGGACGCTTGCTGTCGTCTCTCGCCATGCCCACGGGTTATAAAACCGCAGGCTCAGACACGGTGGCAAGCGCGCGACGGACCAAATCGTTTATAGTACCGTGGCGATATATTCGACCGGCGCTTCTTAAGCAAGAGAGGCCATGGCGGCCCAGCTGGTCCACACTTTTGCCGCAGGTGCACGTGTGAGGTACACATATTCTGGACCCAAGCCTCAAGTATATTGCTATTCTTAAGCTATTTGGATCCAGAACAGTGCCGATCTGTTTAGCAGGGTAAGCATTCAACCAGTGTCCCGACTCGGGGGCCGAAACCGCCGTGTGCGCGCACGCAAGTGAGACATGGGCTAACTTTAAGCAGTCTAAGATCTTATACATGATATACTACATAATTAACATATGAAAGCACAATGTATATTTTCTACTCATCGACAGTAATGGTTGAATTAAGATTTCGTATACCAAACTATAATTGCGTACTTTTCATGTATGGGCTCACAACTCAACTATAACATTCATTTCGCTGTAGTCAACTATGACTATTGTACTACATTTTTGTCTAGAGAGATACCAATTTTCATTAATTATTTAGTTTTTATAGTAAAAAAAAGTAGTACTCGTATATTTTTCTCAGCAAGCTCTGGTGCCTAAACACGACACTGACTGAAAAGCTCTATATTATATCACGATCGTATAAAATACTATATTAACACTCCGTTCCTAAATTGACGCTGATTTTATTATCAAAATAATTCAAACATAATTATAAAAGGTGCGACATAAACTAACACATATATTCCGGCAGCAATAGAAATAGATCCTGTTTTATTTGTAGCTGCAATAGTATTAGCTTCTAGCTCGTTTGTTTGCTCTCCAATATCCTAATTACTAAGACTGCAGCAATCACTTACTAAGCACTCCCCTGGGCTTAATTTAATCGGGCCACAAACACCGTGTGCATTCATAAAGGAATATACATTTGCATAAACACTGTAAGCCCAACAATCTCCCAGCTCATGTAAATATAGCGGCGCGGACGAAATTCCCTTATAAATAATTTATCAGCGCGTGAGATCGACCTTCTCGAACAGTTTTTGATGATATGTGTTACGTACTAAATTACTTAAATTTGTGGCTCCCCATTTGACGATCTTCGTTAATGTCCGGAAGATTAAAAGATGGTGGTATAAATGAGCAATATAATTTGATCTTTTGATCGGCCTTATAGTGTTCATCACCCAAGGTACACAAGTTGGCGAACACTGCTTAAGTTTCCTAAAAGAAAGCCTGCTACAACATCTCTGCAATTACCAGAAGACAGAGACCAAAAGAGAAGGCGAAACTTCGTCTTCTCCAAGAGAGAAGTCCTGCATACCCTAAACGGTCTGTCTTCTTCCGGGAACTAAGCTATTTAAGCCCACCAACATTATTCCCTAAAAGGCAAGTATTCGCCAAAGTGCCTGAGAGCAGTTGTGAAGCAAGTACTACTATTTACAATACATGATTTTATCGTCACAATAGAAAATAAAATAATAAATAACTTGAACAACAAGAATGCCAGCGAGAAGAAGACATTTGCTTTTGTAGCATAAGGTCAAGGTGAAAACGACAGTTTATAAGGAAATAAATGTGAAAGCCGTAAAAGTATGTGACACGCTCTTACAGCTTTACAAATAAGATCGTGTCAGATATTTTTGCGGCCTTTGTTGTGTAACATATTATTGCAGGTGACTGTATGTATACAAATACGAGAGTTCTTGGCCTATGACGGATTTCCCTGCAATTCATTCTAAACACCAGTCTTCCTGACTTAAGTAGAAATTTCTTTGTCCACGTTTATAACCGCGGTTAAGTCCACGGTTAACCCTTTTCCAGGCCGCACCAATCTACAAGGTTTTCCCAAAAAACCAAATATATTCCAATTAATCCAGCTTTGATGATTCATTTGAAGACAAGTAACGTTTCCTGAAAGTGTAATCTAATTTGAACCTTAAATCGGAATGCTAAAGTTGAAATTCTAATGGCGCGTATGTGGTCGATAAATCGTACTATGCCTGGAAAAGGGTTAAGCTTTTATGGGTGCCTAACAATTATGTGCACAGTTGCCCCATCTAATAAGTATGTCTAATAAGTTAAATACTAGTTAGTATCTAACACGCTCGGAATAACGATTAATTAGGCAATACCTAACGACTTTGAATAACTTCTTCAATTTAGTTACTATAACATATCGAACCCATTCTGCAATGTTACGTTAAAGGATTTGTGCCTCAAGACCACAATTTATTACGGAATGAAATTCTCTAGAAGCTAATATGCGAGCTCGGCCCTGTTATTTCTTGGCTAACGACCGAAGGATATTGTTGTACGGTGTAAGTCTACTAGTATTTTCTTGGCCTGAATTAACTACTTACTTACATTTACAGTAGGAAAACTTAAAGTAGGAAAACAAGGATAGGTTTAATAACCTATCCTTGTTTTCCTACTTTTTCTATGCTAAAGATACAGACAATCCTGCATCCCTCCCCGCTATTTTAATAGTCAACAACTATAATGAAGTCCAGTTCCGCGGCCATCTAGAGGGTAAGGCTAAATTAGCCTCAAAAAAGCTCGGTGTGCTCAACATCGAGACAGTATTTCACACCGGCCCAACGCCTACAGCTTTATAAGGCGCAGGTGCGCCCGCACATGGAATACTGTTCTCATCTATGGGCAGGGGCACCCCAGTACCAGCTTCTCCCTCTCGACCGCATCCAACGAAGAGCGACTCGAATTGTCGACTGCCAGTGCATTTCGGATCGGCTTGACTCCTTGGCGCTGCGTAGAGATGTGGCCTCGCTCTGCATTTTCTATCGCATGTACAACGGGGAATGCTCCGAGGAATTGTTCGGATTAATCCCTGCCGCTTCTTTTCGCCATCGCCCTACGCGACAACATTTCCATCCTCACCACTTAGATGGTTGGCAGTCCTCAACTGTGCGTTTTTCCAGGAACTTTCTGCCTCGCACAGCTAAACTGTGGAATGAACTGTCGCCTACGGTATTTCCGGACCGATACGACCTTCAAACCTTCAAGAAAAGAGCGTACTCCCATCTTAAAGGCCGGCAACGCACTTACAACCCCTCTGGTGTTGCAGGTGTCCATGGGCGGCGGTAATCGCTTACCATCAGGTGATCCGTCTGCTCGTTTGCCTCCTCTACCATAAAAAAAAAATACAATTTCTTAAAAGTTAGAACATCGCTGAAACGAAACAGAGATGGCGGGATGATCGAGATACATTTTGTGAAGAGTGGCAATGACAGAATACTGCTCGTAGTTTTCCCAGAATTTGGGCAGCCAGCGTGATATTCGGCGGCGGTTTAACTAACTTGAAACGGAGCGTGATTATTTCTCGCATGATTTCGGTTTTACTAAATTAACTTTAAATTAACTTTACTTCGTGCCTTCCATTACGGATACTATTTGTCTTGTCAAAATTGTCGAATGTATTGTTCATGAAATACTGGAGAACAAATAGAAAAGTTTAAGTTATCTAGGCCAGCACGTGGTTTCAAGACTACCTATGTGTGATAGAGGGGTTTTGAGAGCTTAACATGTATATTTCATTTCATTTATTCGTTGCAACCATGGTATTACAGATGTTCTTTAAATAGAGTACAATCATGGACCCTACTAGGGCGTAGCAACATTTTTATGTCTAAGTACTTATTTCTAAGGCACACTCTTATAAAATAAATCTGTAAACAACAATGACAAATAGAATAATAGGTAATTAAAATCAAATATTTACAGCATTACAATAATTAAAATCACGTACTATCCATATAAGTAGTGTTATTATTATTATATCACTCTAACATTTATCATGTTCCATTTTTATTAAGTACATAATTATGGCTATTATTAAGTATTTATTTATTCGAATTATTCATAAATTCTTGTAGGTTGTATGGACATTCAGTTAGAAGGTAACTCTTAAGCTTATTTACAAAATTATTATATTTGATTTCATTTTTTATATACTGAGGGATGTGGTTATAAATTCGAATGGACATTGAGTAAGGGAGTTTACTGAACATTTGGAGGTTGGCTGGAATTGCTTGCACAAGTTTATTCCGATTACGCAAGTTATGTAGTTGTGGCTTGGGGTTTTGGATTTTAAACAAGTCTTCGTATTTTCGCACAAATTTACAAGTTTCCAAGATGTATGAGGATGTGAGGGTGAGTATATTTAATTTTGCGAAAAGTGGTTTGCAACTTTTTTCAGTTGTTGTCTTGGCTAGAACTCGTATGCATCTTTTTTGTAGTAAAAATAGGTCATTAATGTTTACACTATTTCCCCACAAAATTATGCCATATTGGAGCCATGATTGTGCAAAAGCATGGTACGCAGATACTGCAGTTTTTAAATTGGTGTTTAATAATATTTGTTTGAGCGCATACGCAAATCTTGATAATTTAGCCGAGATTTTATCAATGTGGGCTTTCCAGTTAAGGTTTTCATCTATGCTCAAGCCGAGTAGTGGGCAGGTGCTGGTTAATTCTAGATTTTGTGATTGGTATGAATAATTAATTTGTAATGATAATCTTTGGTGTGGTCTAAATTGAACTACGTTCGTTTTTTGTAGATTTATAGTTAGGTTGTGTTCTTCAAGCCAAGGTAAAACATTATTAAATATGGTGTCTAGGGTATTAGTAACTTCAGTGGAATTCGTGCTAGAAAACACGATTGAGATGTCATCTGCATAGAGTAGGGATTTGATATTAATAGTGTCAAGTAATTTAGGTAAGTCATTTATATATAGTATAAATAAGATGCAACCCAATACGCTACCTTGTGGGATAGAGCAAGTTGTTCTTATAGTGGATGATCTTATTTTGGATACTGTTTTAGTATTGTCATTGTAGAATTCTATTTCGACTATTTGTTGGCGGTTCCTGAGGTAAGACTTAAACCATTCATACGCAATGCCACGAATACCTACTCCGTATAGCTTATTTATAAGTATATCATGTCGGACTCGATCATATGCTTTGCTCATATCTAGGAGCAACCCGAATGCATATTTTTTATTATCAATTAATGTTAAGGCTTCTTGAACAAATTTATATAATGTTAAGGTAGTAGATCTTTGTTTCCTGAATCCGAATTGTCGTTCATCAAACACGTTGAATTTGTTGCAAAATGATGTAAGTCGATTGGCCATAATGGACTCAAAAATCTTTGAAAAAGTATTGAGCAAAGCAATGGGTCGATAATTTTGGGTGTCTGAGTGGTCTCCTTTTTTATGTACTGGTTTTATTAGTGAGATTTTAAGGCTATCTGGGAATATTCCTGAGGAAAATGACTGATTTATCAGGTCTGTAAGAGGATTTGTTAACTCGGTGGCACATAATTTGACAAGTGAAGGAGGAATTTCATCAATCCCGTAGCTGTTTTTATTCTTTAAATGTTGAATACATTTAAATGTCTCGCAGGGTTGTACCGGCGACAAGAAAAATGTGTTGGTGGTTTGGTTATTGACGGGGCGGCCGCGCGGTGTACTATTTGCAGTAGTTGATCCTACGGAAGCAAAAAAATTATTAAACGTATTCGTCACTAGTTGCGGATCGTTTATAATACCACCGTTTATGTTTAGACTCATATTTTCGGTTTTCTTTATTTTGGCTTTATTAGTTTGTTCGCCAATAATTTGCCACATTGTTTTTATCTTGTTTTTGGATTTGTTAATTTTATTAATATTGTTAATTTTTTTGATATATATACTGCTCGTTTTAGAATTTTATCATATGTTTTAAAATGCTGTTTTAAAACTGGGTCGCCTCTTTGATGCATTAATATTTTTAGTTGGCGTTTGTGTTCTGATGAAACTTTCAATCCCCGGGTTAACCATTGCCTTTTTGGTTTGAGTTTTGGTTTGAAAGGTTTTTTTGGAATGCATTGATCAAGTAGGTTTTTAATTTCATCATGGAATCGGTCAAAATTTTCGTTTATGTTACTTTGAGGGTTAAATAAAGATGTAAATTTAATGTTTATCGTACTTTCAAAGGAGGAATGCACTACGCACTTAATGAACTGGTCAACGTGAAATATGGTGCTGGCAGCTGTCATCACGTAAAAAACTGACAATCTTGTCATACAAACAACTCAAACAAGTTATAACAAACTATCATTTCGTCGAGAGAGGGTAATTCCACGAGACTGTAACGTCAGTTACCAATTCTTTCGTTGACTGACGTTACAGTCTCGTGGAATTACCCTAGACAGTTAGGTGCAACCAGCCCTAAATCTGTGGTCGAAAAAACTCCACCAAGAAAATCTATAAGTATATCGTGTCATTCACGACGACGCATGCCTTGACTCGTATTGTCATGTTATTAAAGGCTACATTTGACAAATCTGCGCGTCATCGTGGATGACATGAACTATATTTTATGTACAGCATGCCCCGTTATCTTCTTTACGTGGTCCAGACTCGATGTTATGCGGCGCTAATCATTTCTGTTAAGTTGTTTTAGTGTTTATTAAGTAATTGTATCTATTGATATTGACTTGCTTAAAAGGCACGCGCATAACGCGTAAACTTCAACTTCAAGTCTAAAATAAAACATGATTTGCGCTAGGCGCCCTATTAAATATCGGCCTTGTTATCAGCTATACATTAGTAGTTAAATACTGTTATTCTTTTCTGTACTTAGGAGATATAGTCTGTCCTATATCTCCTAAGTTTATAGTTCCGAGCTTCTAGTAACTTGAGACGTGTATTGTTCCAGACAGAACTGCTTTGTGGTGTCAACACAACTGCTAGTTTCTGAAATAGCAATTAGTGAAGGAATACTTATAAAGACGACATTTTCTCTAGTGTTTGTGTTGAAAGTCCTCTTAAGCAGATTCAAACTGTGAAATTATTAATGAGATTCTAGGTAACGTAACATAAAGGACATGACAAGCTACTTAAAACAAGTTCAAAGGAAATTTTAATTAAATTAAATAATATGATGTTCGTTAATATGTGCCATCACGGCACTTAGCAAGAAAATACATTTTAGAAATCTACATACTTAATTCAGAGTCAAATTTTATAAAATGTATTTCAAAATAAGAAACAACTAAACAGGCCAATTGGAACGTGCACTGACATCAAACCGATATTAGAATGATATTGGAATTTAATCAGTTATTTAGCTGTTATTCTCGGTCGCACTTATACTTGTGCAGATAAATCTGAGCGAAATAAAGGCGCGAATGACAGCTAATTGATATGATTCCAATATCATTCTTATATCGGTATGATGTCAGTGCACTTTCGAATTAGCCTGAAAGACTTATAAACTGAAATAGATGTCATATGAGGTAAGGTGGGGTAAGACTATCACCGGGACAAGACAAACACTTGGTTATTTAGTTAGTTCTTCTGTGCATTTTCCGCAAATCGACAACCATCATGCCTATTTTGCTTAAAACGAGGTAGCGTTACTATAACCACCCCAGCTTGTAGGGAAAGACAAACACTTGTAGGGAATCCTCATACTGTTAGTCTTGCCCCGAGCAAATTAAACTATGTTCGTCTCGTCTTACCCCACCTTACCTTACTAAAGAAAAAGTGACGAAGCCCTTCCATGGCTTGACTAGTGGATAATAATGAGAATTCTTTAAAAAATAAATCTAAACATATGATAGAAATAACTTTATTTGTTCCCAAAACACAGTCAGCTAAAGACTTATTGGTAAAAGTAAGAGTAAATATACGCTATAGATCTATATCATCAAGCGGCCGAGATTCCCTGAACACTAGTGTAATAAAACGGCACTAAACCTTTGCTCTTAAAATGCCAGTTTATTAGGGTCTAACGATCTTCATTACAGTCCTTTTTACAAGGCGAAAAGCAACAATGGTAGAAACGAATTGCGGCTGGGGAAATGTTCATTTTATACTTTACTCCTTCCTAGTTTTACATAAACACTTCGGGATTGTGTATTTTCTGCCGGTGGTTGAGTTTGTGACAAAAGTGATGAAAAAAGCATTTTTAATGTATTTCAATTCATCGGCCGGACATATTTTATAAATTCTTTTTTTAATTTGATACTTCACAGTTGGTCCCATTGTCATCAAGTCGAGATCTGAGGTTGATGTTTTTAACTCATATACCTAGTTCCTCTCCTAGTGCAATATTTAGTGAACTAAACTGCACATGAAGTACTCAATAGGACCTTATGAAGATTGACGCTTAATAACATGAACAAAATGTCGTATTTTATAGGAGCACCGCCAGAGTATATTTTTTAAAGAATCGACACAATTGATCTTTCCGTTCGCGCTTCATTTCCTGTGCACTAACTTTTCAAAACACATGGGAGATTGTCTGCCGACAAAAATTACCGACGAGCAATAAATTTTCCGCCGCTAGGCTTTAATTTCCTTTGCCAGGCAATTGATTTTCTCTCGGAAAATAGACTTTACTTCCGGTGTTATTGTTTGGTATTTTTCTTTTTTTTAAGTAGCGTACTCATCAGCTTTGCAGTGGGCGATAAAAGGCTGAGATGATGTTTTTTTTTTTTGTGATTTTTTTAAAGAATGACATGAATTCACTGATAAAAGTACAGTTTATTCGCTGATTATATGTCACTACCACAATTCTAACAAATTCAACGACACCTCATATGTCAAAAACCGTTCAACCGTTCAGGCTGTATAGGGCGTGCCAAAGAAATGGACATACCTACATACATACGTTCGAAAAACATTACCCTCCTTCTGACGCAGTCAGTCGGGTACAAAAAATGCATACTGGCGGCACCTAGTAAAAGTGATACTACAATAAATAATGAATGATTAAATAGGATTAAACATAAACCTTTCCAATACAATAAGTTTTTGACAAAAATTTCATTTTGGTATAAGCTTTTATCGCTGACTGTACTTTTCTTACCACAGTCAACAAATACTCATTGAGACAATTCTAAAAATCCCAAACACAATTAGGTTGCGTTGTTTCATCACAGAGTTCCTATGGCCACCTCCTGTCTCCATCATCAGATCAGCTCGATGGTACCATAATATATATTGCATTCCCCCGACCCGACACATAAGTATGCAAATTTTCAGCTCAATCGGAAATCGGGCAAAATTTGACCCTCATATAAATAATACATACTAACAGGGCAAAGTTAAATAAAAGCTTTTAAAAAGGAAAGCACGCGTTTCATAATTACGTGTACTTGTCTTATCTTATTATCTAAAATGTTTCGGAGACCTCATGGTCGTAGCAACTTCAACCACGACCAACACAATAAATGTGTAAGAAACAAAGGTACCTCATACCATAAATATTCAATAAATGACGACCGGTTTGGCCTAGTGGGTAGTGACCCTGCCTACGAAGCTGATGGTCCCGGGTTCAAATCCTGGTAAGGGCATATATTCGTGTGATGAGCATGGATATTTGTTCCTGAGTCATGGATGTTTTCTATGTATTTAAGTATTTATAAATATTTATATATTATATATATCGTTGTCTAAGTTCCCTCAACACAAGCCTTATAGAGCTTACTGTGGGACTTGGTCAATTTGTGTAATGTCCGATAATAAAATAAAAAAAGTTATATCAACATTAAAGGTGCTGTCAGCATGACTGTTTGCAGCGTCGACGTGGGCTCGTCTTTATCTCTTAAAAAATAAGTGATGGTTTGAAAGTTGTACTATTCGCTATATCGTTGTCTAAGTACCCTTACCTACAACACAAGCCTTATTGAGCTTACTGTGGGACTTGTCAATTTGTGTAATAATGTCCTATAATATTTATTTATTTTATTTATACCTGGCTCAAGTTCCGGTATAATCGGACTTTATATAGGCACGGCCAACACCCAGAGTGTGAAAATATCAGTACAATGTAACAAGAACATTCGAGCGAACTCACTGGAAGACTATCAGGTTGTAATGCCCTCAGTTTGCGAAGGAGATTTAAAGACAAGTCAGGTTTTTGTCGCCACTGGCATGGGGCCAGGAAACTTAGCCACTTGAGACCTGATTGTGCGGAGCATAGCTTGGATTAGGTTAGAAAAATATTGCTTTCGCGGTTTTTCAGTTTGAGAAACTTTGCTACGCGACTTGACTCTTGGATCGAGTAAAGCGAAGATTTTACATTTACATACAACTAAGAACATCCTGCATTTAAGTTTTGAAAATGAAATTTGGTATGAGGTTAGGTAGACCTAACCTCATACCACCGTCGTCGTCGTTGTCGTGGTAGACCACGAACACTAGCCGTAGCATTGATTAAAAAACGAAAACACGATAAAAATCGGTAAGGTACCGTAAAAAGTAATCTAATCACAGTATATTACATTATTTTATATGGCAAGTGACAGTTGTCTTTCTCATTGAAAGAGTTTTTCAATAGGTAGCTGTTATCGCTGTTATGCGTAGTAGGTTATATTTATAGACACATAGTACATTACTGAGGCCGGGAAAACGAAGGGTTGCAAGTCAAGTAGATATAGACGGCCGAGCGTAGCGAGATCGATAGGGATACGCGGCCGGCAACCCCGTTTCTCGCCGAGATTTGTATAGGTCTTTTCTCAAACTTGCAATGAAATAATAATAAAAATAGAATGATGATGATTGTTTCATCTCCTAATGTGATAGGTAATAACCTATCACATTACCTATTATCACCTATCGGGGTTGCTCTGAATACAGAGCATGGGGTATTGAAGGGAAACAAAAATTTGATTATTTTGGCGCTACTACGACGTACGCCATTTGCGCGCAAACTGTTTTCAAGTAATGCATTTTGACCAGTAGACAGCATTTTTCAACATCCCGTTCTAAAGTAACTCTGTTTTATTTACTAACAGTTTTTTTCTAATTAGGAATACTACATATTCCCTAACATTCGTATTCGCATTCGGACATTCGCATCCTGGCCATGCGGATTCGCATTTGTATTCGCGAATGTGAAAATTGCAACATTCGTGATATCCCTGGTAGGATTATGTAATACACGTAACAGTAAAACGAAAAGGATTCTCTTGAAATTAATTCTCCTGTTGATTCTCTTGAAATTAAAAAGATTGTAAACAGCTTAAAAAATAAGAAAAGTTCAGGGTACGATGAAATACCAACACAAATTGTTAAAGCATGTATACATTACATAGTTGAACCCCTCGTGTACATAATAAACTTAACGCTCGAGACTGGATGTTACCCGGATGACTTAAAACAAGCCATTATAAAACCATTACATAAGCAGGGCGCAAAAACTGAAATGGGAAATTTTAGGCCAATAGCTCTACTGCCAACGTTCAGTAAGATATTTGAAAAGGTGATACATGAACGTCTAACACGGTTTTTATTAAAGAATGATATACTAAACCATTCACAGTTCGGTTTTCAAAAAGGCAAATCAACAACATTAGCCATCTTTTCAATATTTAAAAATATATGGGACCAAATAAATACGGGAAAAGCCTGCGTTGCTTTAATGCTTGATATGTCAAAAGCATTCGATTGTGTTGTACATGACATAATGCTACAACAGTTAGAGCATATTGGCATTAGAGGAAATGCCCTAAAATTGTTCCAGAGTTACTTGTGTGGTAGAAAGCAGGCTCTACAATTGGATAGTTACAATAAGCAAAATAAAACTATAGAGACACTGTTGTCAGGCTATGAGGAAGTAGTTGTTGGCGTACCTCAAGGAAGCGTACTTGGGCCGCTCTTATTCCTTATATATCTAAATGACTTTCCCACTATAGCGAACCAATTGTGTGTTCTGTTTGCCGACGACGCCACCATATTTTTCTCTTGTGATCGTTCCAATATTACTTTTCAAAGGGATATAAATGTAGCTCTCACTAAAATTATAGATTGGCTTAACCAGTTAAATCTCAAATTAAATCTAAATAAAACCAAGCTTATTCAGTTTAGAAACTATGGGACCTCTCCTGTCTCTTTAAGTATTTCGGAATCAGGAACCACTATAGAAGAAGTAAACAGTATTAAATTTCTAGGTGTACAAGTAGATTCACATTTAAAATGGAAGACTCACATCGAACAAATAAACAAAAAACTATCCAAAAACTGTTACGCTTTATCCATACTAGCAGAGAATTGCTCTGAAAATATAGTTATTAGTGCCTACTATGGTAACGTGTATCCTCTATTAACCTACGGAGTTATTTTCTGGGGTAATTCTGTGGATGTGAATAAAACATTCATACTCCAAAAAAGATGCCTAAAAATAATTTATCGAATGAATTTTAGAGATTCACTTCGAGACGTTTTCCGAGAGAAACGTTTCCTTACACTGACCGGAATCTATATTCTAGAAGTAAGTTTATTTGTAAAAAAACAGCCTAATTATTTTACAGCTCTCTCTTCAACAAAGTGCAACGCTAGGACGCAATATAGATATAATATTATGCTACCAAAAATAAACACATCCATATTCAAAAAGAGCACTTTTGTAACAGCAATTCAGGTATTTAATCACCTTCCAGCTGATATTAAGGCACTCGAAGGTAACCGATTCCGGGTAAAATTGAAAAACTGGTTACTTAATAAATCATTTTATAGTTTAAAAGAATATTTTGAACATTAATTGGTATGTTATTAATTATCTTTGCATGCTATTTAAGTTTAGTTCATAAGTTATTTAAGTATTGCATACCCGAAATGGGTAACTGTTGGAACGAATAAATTGTATCAGGATTACCATCTACAAATGTACACAGTACTGCAATAAATCATTCTTATTCTTATTCTTAAGGAACCGAATGAAATTACTTCTGTCAATTTACGCTATTTACAGAAGTGGCTCGCATTTATAGCTAAAAAAACTTCGTCAAAGGACTTTAAGTACTTAAACTCCGCAATATTGATAGAAGTTGTAACAGAATCGCGTACTTTTAAAAGTCCTCAGTGGAAGTTACACAATGGGGGACCAGCTGCCGTAGTTAACAGCGACAAAGAGAAATACTTTCCGATTGAGTTCATAACAAGGCAGTATACCAACAAAAACAATATTTTAACATTAACCAGTTATTTCATACACCGTTAATCTATTATAGGTTTTAGGTGCATGAGCTTAACGTCGAATTTTCGAAGTCATGCATGTTTTGATACGAGCCTGTGAAAGTACATTTGCAACTAAAACTTTTTCCGCTCCGAGGGGACTTAATTATATTTTGCAACAAATGTGTCCAATTTCCCGACGTTTCACTTGCACTGGAGTATAATGTAACGCTTGTTCGCACTTCAATTAAATTGTTTATTGTACCCATATTATATTTACTATTTTATGTTTTTTGTATTATATAGCTCTGGAAGGCTCGCGTTAAGCCGTAAAAGTGCATGGCGACTGTACAGCGGTTATGTTGCTATGGATGGAACGTTGCCTATGGACGCGCGGAGTGTCTCTTTATTGGCACACACACCTAAGTAAAAGATACAACCGAATAAAAAAGCGGCCAAGTGCAAGTCGGACTCGCCCATGAAAGGTTCCGTACCATTTATGACGTATTAAAAAAAACGACTAACTAGATCTCGTTCAAACCAATTTTCGGTGGAAGTTTGCATGGTAATGTACATCATATATTTTTTTTAGTTTTATCATTCTGTTATTTTAGAAGTTACAGAGGGGGGAGGGCACATTTTACTACGTTGGAAGTGTCTCTCGCGCAAACTATTCAGTTTAGGAAAAAATGATATTCGAAACCTCAATATCATTTTTGAAGACCTATCCATAGATATCCCACATGTATGGGTTTGATGAAAAAAAAACATTTTGAGTTGCAGTTCTAAGTACGGGGACCCCCAAAATTTGTTGTTTTTTTTGTTTCTATTTTTGTGTGAAAATCTTAATGCGGTTCACAGAATACATTTACTTACCAAGTTTCAACAGTACAGTCCTTATAGTTTCGAAAAAAGTGGCTGTGACATACGGACGGACAGACAGACATGACGAATCCATAAGGGTTCCGATTTTTGCCATTTGGCTACCGAACCCTAAACACAATTGATTTAAGATAGAGGAGAGAGCAGGCAATCTTATTGCTAAAAAGCGATCTCTTCCAGAGAACCTTCGGGTAGCAGAAATAGAGAATTTAATGTAAAAATTGGTGATGCAAAAAACGGTATAACCATTTAGTTTTCGTATTACTTCTTAGTAAACGTGGTAACGACGTAAGCGACGGGACCATATTGTACGGTGTTTTGTGTAAAGCTTTTATTTAATGAAACCCTCCATTATGCGTGGTCTCATACGCACTTTTTAAATATATTTCCAACTAGTAACAGAATGTTGGACCCGGGTACGTCCTTAAACTACGTCCAGAAGAGAGGTATGGGCATTGTGAATGTCATCTCACTTTGTGTGGTAGGGCACAGCACAGCGGATGTCATTCCAGATCTAGAGCAGAGCCCAACTGGAGAAGTACCTCCACCTTACAGAAAATCGCAGCCAAATAACACTAGACCCTACTCATAGTGTTGTGTTCCTGCCGGTGAGTAAGGTTGCCAGAGCTCAACAAGGGGTGGGAGGGGGTTAGGGTCGGCAACGCGCATGTAACTGTACATAGGCAAGCGTACATAGGCTACGGATACTGCTTACCATCAGGCGGGCCGTATGCTTGTTTGCCACCGACGTAGTATAAAAAAAAAAAAAAAATGTAATACACATACAGTTTAATGAGGTAAAAATACCAATATTTACTATATACCTACAGTAGGTACAGACCCGAGTAAACAACCCATAACCATCGGAGTTGCATTTCCGCCGCAAGCCAGTTACAGCACAAGTTGCTGGTGCTAACTGAAATTTCTTTTTTCCATGTTACAACGTGTTAGTTAGCGAGCACTCAATTCAACTGAAGTTTAAAGCCGATTGTAGGGTCCAACTTAGAATTTTAGTTAGTTTTAATCATGTTTTAATCATACTCTTTTGAAAAACAAACAATGCTGGGAATATGATAGTTGATTGTATTTGGTTCTTTATGAAGTACCTAATAAATGGGTCGAAAATTATAACAAATGAAAAACCTTCGTATTTAGAGAATACATTTAGGGCCGGTACAGACGGACTGCAACTCGACTGCAACTTGTATGGGAACTGCACGTCGACGTTGCAGTTGGAGTGCAGTCGGCATGCAGTTCCCATACAAGTTGTAGTCGGGTTGCAGTCCGTCTGTATCGGCCGTTAAAGTGTTCACTCTATTACACATGGCTACCCTTACTTACTTATTAAATAATAAGTTGTACGGGATATACACTACAACTTATTAATTATAAGTTTTGAGAGCTTTTAATACTTATTAAGTTTAAAACTTATTTCGCATATCTCGGTTATAAGTTACTTATTATTACAAATGGGGTTTTGTTCTTATCCAAGTATATAGTGAGCGCACTAAGTTTAGGAGGTTTTTAAATGAATGAGGTAACTACTGATTATTATTCTTGTACAAACCGATCTAAAAAAAAAACAAAATGAAAGGGTTATCAATTTGATTTATTTATTATTTTTTATTTATTTATTCTATATTAAAATACATTTAATATCAAATATCAAATATCAAACATTTATTCAGCAAATAGGCCACAGGGGCACTTTTACATGTCCATTTTTACAAACAATAAATTAAAAAAAAAAAACAATTACAAATATCGAATCTATGAAATAATAAATACTTTATTAGAGATGTATACTGTCTCTAAATGTCAAATTACACAAAAAAAACTATGATAAAAAAATAAAACCATAAAATACTAAAATTCTTTAGAGATGTATAAGTCTCTAAGTGTCAGAGATAAAATATAAAAAAAATATTAAATTATCCTTAGAGATGTAGAGGGTCGCCAAGGCTTGAATTCTTATATAAATAATTAAAAGACACAAAAATTAAAACAGACAAGAACCGAATGAAGTGTCTCACGTTAATGTCACTCAAAAGTAAAGTTACATACTTTAACATATTAACCTGTACCCCGTGTAAGCTTAAACAGACCGGTCTCCACAAACAGCACCCGTTCACGAGTATGACGTGTATCTCAGTTAAAGTAACAGAAAAGCGCCGTGAAACCCTATCGGGTTTGTATCTTTAAATGTTGAAAGCGTTCATTAAAATTTTAGGTTTTGGCATAAACCATAATAGGTAAACCGTTAAATCAATCTGTAGATGTTGTAGATTGTTTTGCTTTGACCAACAAAAAAGCTTTTAAGATGTGGAAAGATTTGAACATGCCTATTAAGGGTACAAGAAATTAGAGTTTAATGTATATTATGTATTACAATAAATCAACAAAAAGTTTTTGACCCAAATGAAACGTTTAATATATCAATGCAAAGTCAAATTAAGCTATAATAATATTAAAACAACCACTAAGTAGTTTGCAACAGATTGATGTAACGAGCCTCACAGAAATACAATCACGTAACGCCATCGCGAGTGATTGATGCTCAAGATCTGTTCCTGTCATATTGCCGTCATAAATATTAAACACTACTCATTTTCATTGCTGGCAAGCTATGCATTATTATTGGGCTACTTGCATACAACGGCAATTGGACTAGAAATGATGCAGGCAACAATATATTCTTGGATGGAAATTTTATAAATATTATTTGCTAGAAGTTCTTCAAGGTACGGTCACGTCTGAAAAATATCGGTACGAAAAAAGTGCCAAAAATATTTATACACGACTTTATTGCCCATATATTAAGGTAGTGTATACCTAGTTTTGGCATATTTTTCGTATCGATATTTTCAGACGTGAATGTACATCGGTGATTATCGAGCACTTATACCACATCCGATCAACTTACTTAATCAAATAGAGAGATATTTTTGTGATATAGGAGGCAAACGAACAAACGTATCGCCCGATATAAGCAATTACCGTCACCCATAGACACCCGCTGGTCTTTAGGCTGGGAGTACGCTCTTTTCTTGAAGGTTTAAAGGTCGTATTGGACGGAAATACTTACCGCGGAGAAATACTTCTGGAGAAACGCACAGGTGAAAACTATCAACCATCTAAGTGGTGAAGAACAAATTGTTGTCGCGTAGCGTAGAGCGATGGCGGAAAAACCAAACTGGTGAAAGACCGCTCAGGGCCGAGTAAAATGCCTGTACGTCTCGTGTACGTGACCAGTAACCAATTTAATTAAATGGATTGTACAAGCCTAATTAGGATTTTAGTTGAAACTCAAACTGTATTATACCTTATTACTTTGTTCTTCGGAGTTAAACATCTGTAAATTTGTAGAAGTGAGACGATGTATCTTAAATAAATAACCGATTTTCTAAGCGCAATTTTTCCTTTCTAGGACGTCATCCGTCTGGAGACTCAGTACTGGTCGTTAGTGGAGATCCCTCGACAGGAGAAGGCGGAGACGGTGCCGGCCTTCGTGCTGCGCGCGTGCGCCATCATGGAGAAGACGCAGAAGTCTGGAGAAGGAGTCAAGACCTCGTCCAAGCTGGCCGAGGAGGCCGCTGATCGGAGGGACAGGATAGAAAGGCTGAGCGGTAGGTGTTTCAAGTTATTTACACTTATGAAAAAAAGTTTGCTCATGAAGCTCTTGTAGGACTCTCAAAATATCTTCGGTCGGATTATAGGTAGAACAAGGTTCACAAATCTGAAATCAAATCCGTTTCTGGTTTCATGTGGGCTGGGTATACGACTAAACCAACATTTTGGATGAAATGTTGTATTCCCTATAAAGAATCCTAGACTTTCTACACACACATTACCTGAAATAAAACATTTTATTCGTCAAGCTTTTACTCGTAAGTCCACATTCACGTAATAGTATTCAAAGATTGAAATAAAGTAAAACACAGCGGCATACCGCACTGAGAAATAGTTGTCAGGGAGCTTATGCCGGCTTCAGAGTAAGTCGAGCGATCCTCTTTGAATCCTCAGGGAAAAACATTCATTTTCTCGATATCATCCTAAAGAAGTTCCTATTAATTTTCTCGTTTCTTTTATCGTGAAATAACGCTTAAAATAATCGTTAATAATTCCCACTAAAAGAGATTACCACTTAAATCCTCTCTGAATATGGTCGGATGGATTGAACTATGGAGCAGCCAATAAAGTATATTTCACCACACCAACTGGTAAGGCCCTCGTGATTGTTCCAAAACTAATGAGAAAGTTGCATTTTATCCACATGTGGGGCAAAGTAATCAGATGCAAATTTTGAGTTGTTGCCTTATGTTAGCTGGTAGAATTAACTGTTAAATCTCGCAAATAAGGTAGCAATTCATACACATAATAATAAAGTTTTTAATAAGAATTTAAGTTACTGCCCGTATTTATTGCTATTTATACAAAGGTATTTTTTTCTGAAACTGAGAATATAGAGTTACTTAGAATCAGCGGATAATTAGTATAACTGTCGTGAAACCCTTTCTTTACGAAATTGCAAGTTCACCCTCTAAAAGTATTCGCAATTTTACAAAACAAATAAATTGGACAATGTTCAACTTTGGGAAATGTTATCTCAGATGTAAACTAAGCCCCCATCTAATACTTAATGGCTCAAAAATGCGAGCGCCGCCACTCCCAAGCCCCGAGCTTTACATTTGGCCGGCGCCTGCAGTGGCACTCTTGCAAAAATAAAGTGTAGCCGTATGGACATTAAATTTGCCTAAACCGCCTCCGATAACAAGGCTGGCCCGCAGCCAACTTTTAGCTTTCTAACGTTTGTTGAGAAACGTGACCGTCCCGGGTCCAATAGCAAAGCCTAATTACATTCCGACACCCGGGACTCGCGTTAGATTGTTGATTGCAAGAACAAAAAGTTACAAGTAAAGTGGAAAACTAATTGAATTAAAATTGAATGAGTTTGTGGATCCCGAGGTAAACAATCAAATTGGCGAGCCCGAAACTGTTGTTTGCAAAGGACCGCCTACGCCAAATGGCAAACGGTCTCAACTTTAATCGTACCTATGTGGTTATACCTGTATACAAAGAAAAATCCCGTCCCTTTGCATGTTAAAAATAATTATTAATTGTACTTCAAATTGTGTATGACTGTTTGTTTCTAAATAAATAAATAAAAATGTCTGCACTTCACCTTATAAAACAAAGTCCCCCGCTACATCTGTATGTATGTTTGTATGTTCACGATAAACTCAAAAACTACTGAACAAATTTTCCTGCGGTTTTCGCCTATTAATACTTAGGGTGATTCTTGAGGAAACTTTAGGTGTATAATTTTCTTACCCCTGCGACGCCGGGGTGCGTGGCTAGTACTTTATAAATAACGTTTTGCTGACGCCATTTTCAGATATGACAACATCCCAAATAGAAGCCGAGAATACGCAGATGACAAACGACTTGTACCGCCTCCTGAAAAAGTACACCGGGTTAAGAAATCTTATAAGAGAATTAAAGGTAACCTAATTTAAGACTTAATGAATAAAGTTTTTAAATTCCTTTAGTCCTTCCGACGTTCCGACTAACCAGTCTCGGGCCGAAGGCAAATATTTGACTACAACACTAAGCATTTGTCGAGATTTAGCGTGACATTAAAAACTTTCTCTTCTTCTATAGAATAACGTAATTTGGCGAGAAATGACCAGCAGATTAAAATATTTTATGTACAAGCGATGAATAGAATTCTTGCTAAATAAACTGAACTCCAACAGCTTAGTTGAGTGATATTTCATCACAGTTGCTTCAGTCTAAGCAATGCAAGTTAAGCTTGAGCTTGAGAGACGTCTCATTGACGACGCGATACAAATCGCGACTTCCCGCGATAAGCGTCCTTTGTGTGCGGCAGCTTTGTTCGCCCGTTGCCTGCCTTTTTCTGTGTCACCCGCTTGTGCCGCGTTATTTTGCATAGCATATTTTTTTTCGGCAGATAAGGTCTAGTTTTTGTCGGAAGTTGTTCAGATTGAGCAAATTTCAAAGCACCTTCCTGCAAAATATTACATGTTCTTTAACTTTAATGGTATCTCATCATATTAGTCTATAAATACATCAGTATTATTCGAACGTAATAAGTGAAATAACATTTCCGAAGGCGATTCAATGAGGACTAATTATTTTTCAATTAATTTATTATTCCAGTCGGAGTATGTAAGCACCAAAGTGTACCCGATGTTCCCGCGGTACACGATGCTCAAAGACATGATAAAGGACATCATGCACGACCCCGACTACATGGAGGTGTGCCACGAGGTCGACCCATAGCGCGGGGTCCGCAAATAAATGAGGCGCTCTTTCACCGACCGCGCGCGGTCGAGTCGTCGCTAGCGGGCGAGGGTCAAGATCAGGATGAAAAGGGTCCCGAGAAATCGACCCCGAGTTATCGGAGGGGCATCGGCAACAAGTCGTTACATTTTCGTGACGGGCGGTGCACTGTGGCGACATGCTAGCGGCGGGTAGTGCGGCGAGTACTCGTTTATTTGCGATTATTTGTTGTTGGACTTTGTTTAGTGTAAGATTAGATTGGAATTAGTGTACTCGTCCTTCAAGAGCCTGTTTCTTCTCCGTTCCGAAATTCAATTTAAATTATTTTCCTGTTCTATCATTTACTACTCTGATTATGTCTGGCTTTTATCTTCCGATATATTTATCTGCTTACACATATTCCTCTTACTAGTTCCATTTGTTGATACTTGACGATTTTAACAAAGATTTAAAATAATAATGTTGTTTTACGAATAGACGAAATTTAACTGTTCTCAAATTGTGTACACCTTAAATACAATAATAGTAATAGTTATGAATTGTCTGTTAGTGCGATAATTGTAATTAACTATACAATTTTGTCGTATTATCAGCAGTGTTTTAGTTTGGTAAATATTTTGAAATCATGTAGGCATAATAGCTACTACACTGTATGCTAATGTAACTGCGGATTTTGATATAAAAAAGATCATGAGTCAACACAATTAGATAGAAAACATTAATTGGAGCTTTGTAGAGTATAAATTCATGTCTGTCTATTTTATTGCCATTAATGAAGTAGCCTTTGCGAGCTTTTCAAATGTAACTCTACATAATCACTACCTACGCAATATGCATATTTACTCGACATATCATAATCTATACAAATATTCAATCATTCTACATTCTAAGAAACTTTACTATTTATCAAATCTTCATAATCACAAATTTAACTACTTATAATTGTAAGGAATGTTAGATTTATTATAGTGGTATGTGCGTGCAAGAACAAAATGCCATTGTATGTGTTCAACATTGAAATAGATAAAATATACGAGTAAGTACTCTACCCACTGTATTACATATATATTTATTGCTTGGTTTCTTTTGGTACTTGATGTCCGTTTGGCGGTTAGTAAATGTATTGTCTTTTTATCAAATGATAATACTACAGTTTATTTAGTTTTGTATTTTATTGTGAAATTTAACATTTGGTTCAACATTCAATAGACGGCTATAGTATGAAATAATCATGTCATGAATGAACGTTAGCCTGAATTTGAATAGTTTTGGTGCAAATGTATTTGCTTGCGGACCTTGCGGTATCCTCGTTACTTAGGTATAAAAATATTGATAATCGAGTATTTCTACAGATTAAATAAAGTTAATATAATGTATTCATTGTGACCATGGATGGGAATGCCGTAGATTGCATTTTCTGTAGAAGAACTCGATTGTGTTGTACTTAATTGTTTATAATGCAGTGCGTTCATGGATTTGGAGAATATTTTGTATTTAATATCAATAAGATTATCGTTAGGAGTGTTAATGATTTTAATAATAGAATTTTAATAATTTGTAAACTGTGATTGAATTTTGATTATAGCTTGAACTACGTAAGTTCATGAATGCCAGAGACTACTTTTATGTGTTTATTTGTTCCTTGTCCTAAAATCTAAAACTGGTAAGAGATTAAATAAAGAATCTGTCCCACCGCGATATTAAACACACAGACAGTATTACCGACGACTGAAATAAATTGAAAAGTTTTAAATCTTTAATACCTATTACTTCTCTTTTCAATTTTCGTCCAAATTGCAACTACCTTCAATGAAATTAGTCTTTGGCTTTTATCTCAATAATTAAAAGTAATAAATTGCCAAATAATAATATTGTTCGTAATATAATTCATGTAAGCCATTAAGCTCAGTTTAACATAAATAGTGTAGTTATTAAAATAAATGTTAAACATGAAAGCGAATAGTGAGGCCGAATCTGTAGATATAAGATAATGCGAAACAATGTACCTAATTCATTACTGATACTAGGTGGCTCTGGTAAATTTATTTTAATGCAAATTACTTCGGAAAATTGCTATTGCGTACTAAATAACCAAATTTCTTCAATCTTCTTCTCTTTACAAAATGAAATTATCCAAATCCAACGATACCCCACAACATTGGGCTGAAGCGCAAAAAATACAAAAATAAACATATTGTACTCGTATTTTTAATTGTCATACCAATTTACGCATAAAATTTTAAGTCATAAAAATCTTTAGACAATCATTCCTGAGCATAACTGGGTTTTTGTCATGAATGAGTTATATATGTCATAATTTTTATAGTCATTAATTTAAGTCGCTTAAAATTTTAGGTTAGGTTCGTTAAGTATGCACAAAAAATATATGACAACTGCTATGTATGTTATCAAATATTATGGCTAAAAATATATATATATATAATATGACTTTTCATTTGTATGCTCAATGATGATTATGACACAAGTTGTTATGCGTATCAAAGATATGACTTATACTTTTAACCCGCAACGCAATATGGACCCCTTAAACTTTTATGCAACCCAATATGAACCCTCTGTCGTATGCATGATTTATGTATCAATGCCAAATTGCAGCTTTCTAGCATTAACGAGCAAAGCCGCGAACGGAGTCCGTTCAACGGACAGACGTAGACGGACGGACAATACGGACATGGCGAAACTATAAGGGTTCCTAATAGTGGTCTACGAAACCCTAAAAATATGACTTTTCGTAGCATCCCAATACATATTTTCTTTTCGTTGTATTCGTTGTTTCGGCGTTTATCGATGTACGATTATCATCTTGGCTAATAGTCTTTATAGCGATGTACAGCGAAGTTTAGATTTAGCAAGAACTTGCATGCAATTTTCATTACATTGCGGTATCTGATCAAACTTTTGAACGCAGTTGACCTTAGTAGTAGGTAATGTAACGTAAATTTCATGCAAGTTCTCGCCAGTCTACGCGTCGCTTACGATTGGCATCCTAGGATAGTGAACCAAAAGTGGTAATCGTCAATGTTTAACACTAATCGAAAAGTAAATAATACAATAATGACCCAGCTTCTCGTTCTCATTTATCAGTCTGATTTTTTTTTTACAAGCTTTTATTTAACTTGCCCTGTTAATATCTAAATTTGTTAGTTAGTTAATGACGTTAGTGTGGGTCAAATCTTACAAGTGACCCACTTCCAGTTTTCCAATAAACCATCGAGCTGATCTACACAATTTTTCTCAGTAAAAAAAAAATATTTTACCAGATCCACCTTGCCTGTAGTACCTACTTAAATAAAAGATACTTCTATCCAAATTCTTTCCCTTACACATTGAACCGAATATCAAATAACAATAATCAATTTCACTGTCACATCAGCATGGCGTAACCGTAACGTATTGAAATGGTATCATATTTTACGTTTTTCAAAGCCTTACACAATTCCTGTCCTGTGGAGGCAGCATGGTTGCATTTTTATCACCTGTCACTTTCGCACTTACATACTTGTTAGAACGTGACAGGCGAAATGCGACCGTGCTTAGCTCGCTGTAGGTTAAGCACAGGAACGCTGCGACAGAATCTTGCCCGCGAGATAGACTACCATACCCGTCTTTTTCTAACTTTTCGCGGGTGAGATTATGCCGCGGTGTTCCTGCGCTAAGCCTATTGTTGTCGAAAAATATAATAAATAATAACATTTTAACTTTCCTACACTTTCCCACGATCGCGCGATTACCATGGTCAGTCACAATTAGTGACAGATACCTAGTATTACTGAATACTCATATTTACAGCTTGTCTTAGTAAGTGCTTGTTATGTAGGAATAAGTAAAGTTTTATTTGTTAATAATGTTTATGTTAAAGCATAGTTGGGCAATTAGTTGACTACTCCTTTGACCGTCATCGCTTCATCGTTCGATTATTGTGACAATGTAAAATAAACTGTACTGAAGGCTTACCGTGAAAACCAAAAATAGAAATTTCGTTATGTCCCTCTTTGTTCGAATATGTAAGGGCGATAGAGAGGCAGACAACGCAATCACGGTTTTTGATTTCCGTGGCAGGCCCTCTGTTACCTACCGACACCGAAATGCAGTTAGATCCATTCGCCAAAGCTGGCGTGAACAGATCGAATAAGTCAACAAAAGTGATGATTCTACTTTGACAAGCTTAAAATATATATAATATAGATTCGAGTCCTATTTTACAAGAATTTAAAACAACTTCACACTTAATATAAGAGATATAAATTGTTTAGTGCAATTAATTGTCATCAACTTTCGTGGTAAACGTCTTGAGCATAATAATTAATAAAATCTATCTGATTAATCTCAGGGCGTCGTGCGTTTGCGTCATAGAGTCGTACATTGAAATTCATGTGCCCGAGTGCACAAACTGTTATCTTCCATTCCTGAACATCTTGAATCTTAAGTAAGTTTTCCTTTTATGTATAATCAAATTAGAATGTTCCTATGTTGTTCAGGATGATGGTCAAAGGTATGTTCAAAATATTGTATGATAGGTATTACTTAGGTAGTTTCATTACATACTTAGCTAGCTATATTTAGAGAATGTTAAAATTACGTTTTACTGTGTAGAAGGTACCAGATGGATCTATTCTTAAAAAAATTAGAATACGGCGTTGATTTGAAATTATGACTAAGTCTTAAATATTTTCTGATTGTCGATCTCTCTAGGTTTAAAAATATGTAATACATTAAAATATATTTACTATAGAGGCCAGTAAACGAAGGGTTGCAGGACAAGAAGATATAGACATAGATAGGGAGGGATACGCGGCCGGAAACCCCGTTTCTCGCCAAGATTTGTATAGTGGCTTTCTCAAACTTGCTATAAAATTATAATCAATTTGTTTTATTCTTAGATTGACACTGTTAAAAACAAATTACGAATCTACTACTATTTGATGGTTGAATGCCTTGGCGTCTTGACGTTGTGTCACAAATTCACAATTTGACGTTTAAAAACAAATAAAGTTGCCCTACAGGCCGAGGTGTGTAAGGTTGAATGAAATTCCTTTACATATCATCTTCACTCATCGTACCGGATACGTAGTATTTCCGGACCTAATTTGAAGTACCTAAGTCATGTCAACATTTAATTGCAAGTTTGAGGAAATATTCTTCCTGGTCTACAGCGATGGTCGTACGAATGCCAGCTCATATTAAACATCACTATTATCTTACTATTCCTCAATATGGCATATTCAATTAACCTCTATGTAGAAGTAAAAGTAACACAGATGTGTTACATTAAAGAAGTTGACATCACATTTGAATTTAATTCCATATTAAGTATGATATCTTCAGCTGAACATAATTATGATGATGATTTAAACTTTATATTGTGTGTTTTTGCAGCTGCCAAATAAATGATTTATCTATCTATCTATTAACACATAAATTGTACTAGTATATAAATGTTTTAAGAATAGATACCACTTAGAAAATAATATGGGATACTGCCATTGAATTAGAACGGATAAGATCTAGTGTTAGAGTCATTGCTTGTTTTTACCTGATAAGTAGGTATTAAAATATGAACAATACACATATCTTATGGCCTGGGATTATGGATTTGGTCCGCGGCTGAGTTGACGTTGGTATCTCGTATCTCACCATGTTATTTTAAGACAGCTAATTATATTTATCTATGTAATATTTCAGCGGGATTCAGATTTTAAAATCTGTTATTCCTTTAACAGTTTGGACGCTTTACGTCATTAACAAAAAAGACACTAAACTTATACGCCAAGGTAACGGTCGCAAACGAGCTAATGTAAAACCTTACTCGAAAGTGTCAAGTTACTTTGACAGCATCCGCCATAACGCCGAACCATAGATTTCTTTTTACAAATTATAAATTTTGAATGCCGTTTCTAGAGACAGTCCATGTATTTCTTATCTACAGCATAAGTAGATCTATGTAGCTAAGTCGGTACCCATATAACTGTTTTGTTGTACACAATAAATACGCAATCATTGCGCAGATATTTATATTAAAATGCATATTAATTGTATTCATATTTACATATTATTAATATTTATTCAAATAATTTTCCTTATGTTTTACCAAGTATATTGTAAAGAAAACAATAACGTGTTAACAATGAAAACATAATGTCACAATGTACAATTAATTTCAATTTATTTTGTGTCTATGTCACATTCCCTATATCTATGTATGGAATTAAGACTGCTTCAACATACAAATGTAATCCTTATTTTCCTATACACAATTTCATGTATAAGTTGACCATAGCTATGCTAGTGTTGGGGGCGAAAAACAAATTACATGCAAATTTTTAAATGCTCCTAACTCTAATAATAATTAAAAATTTGAAAAAACAAACGGCCGGGCTGCGGTATTGTATAATATTAATATCCAGAGAGGAAAATGGGTACATTTGTGATCGTCCACTTTCATCTTAAGAGGAAAGGGGACGGCCGCTTCTCCATACAAATATAGTCCCCATTTTTCTCTCCGGATTGACATAATGGAAAATATTTTTACATAATTTACGTTTGACTTTATTCGAATTTTTGCCGATTGTGAAAATTAGGCGAGAAAAACAGATATCATAAAAAAACATTTACCCCCTTATTCATAAACGTGTACTAAAGTTACGATGCCGCTAATAATCGTTTGTCCCTTTCCATCATACCAATACGTCGGAAAGGGACAAACGATTATAAGCGGCATCGTAACTTTACACGTTTATGAATAAGGGGGTTATTGTTTGAGTTAGGCGTATGGACATAGTATATACAACATACTGTGTCGAAATATTTTCAATAATGTAAAATCTCAAGAGGAAAATGAGGTCTATGTTTGTATGAAAAGGTGATGTCAATCTCGTTTTAAATTCGCGGCGTAGTGGCCTACAGGCAAAATGATAATCATTGGAACATCATGGACAAAAAGCCTGAAATTTAGCACAATAAACTTAAACAAATCATTCTCTTATTTGCTGGTCAGTGAAACTGACTTGTGGTCTAACCATAACCTATGAACCAATGAGTATCTTATTATTTTATGAGAAAAATATATATCGTCCTTGTCTAATGTAGCCGCTTTACGTGTGTTTCCCTGCGGCGGTATCATGGTTCCATTTTTATCACCTGTCATTATGCCCGTCACTTTCGCGCTTACATACTTGTTCGAAGGTGACAGGTATGGTGACAAATGATAAAGAGCCGACCATCTTAGCCCTAATGTTGTTTTAGCAAGTCTGTAGTGTAACGGCCCGATTCGAACTTTAAGACACGTCAACAATTTCCTAAAGATACGATTTGGATTGGATTTCTTCAAAATAAAACGTGACTTTTGACACTGACATCTCTAATGCATATCGTATCTTTAGCAAATTTTTGACGTATCTTAAAGTTCGAATCGGGCTGTTAATCCAAAAATAAGTAGGTACTATATCGTTAGAAACAAGTGAATAATTAGTAATAAATTACAAAAATCTGACGGTCCTCATTTTTATGGTATAGTCGCCATCAGATGAAATATCGACACGACCAAGGGTCTCACAAATATCTGAACACGCATGTATTGTCAAGGCTTTGGAGTGTATGTTCAGATATTTTTGAGCACCTCGGTCGCTCCGATATATATATCTGATGGCGACTGCACAAAATATATGGGTTTCAAACCTCGATTAGAGCGCCATCTACAATATACAACAGTCTTATTTAATATTTACTTGTTTCTGGTAATATTAAATCCTCAGAGGCGGGAGTTATTATATCCTACAAATACATATTATGTTTTACATGTGTAGTTATCGATATGGCATGATGTCGCGGATAATCGTCTAATTAAATGCTTTGTTATATAAAATGTAATACAATATTTTTTGTGCTAAATATGTCGTTTACCTACATTATACAAATCCCTCTGATATAGTTCGTATCGTTCACGATGACGCGCAGATTTATCAAATCTAACCTTTTTCATTACGAGTCACGCGTCTTCGTGAATGACACGATCTAGAACTCCGAAATCTTTCCATTCTTAAATTCCCATACAAGTCGTTTCGGTTCTCTTGGTTGAAATAAGTAGTCGGATTGCATTCAAAATACATCTCGGTGGAATTAATCTATATACTATATGTATATAACAAGGAATCCCTGTTTCCCTTGGTCACGGCACCACGCGTGAACGGCTGAAACAATTTCGCTAATTAATTTTTTGTTGTGTTTGTTATTGCCAGGAGCAGGTTCATATGAAAGAAAATGTTTACAAAGATGCGCGAAATATTAGAAAATTTAAGAAACTTAACGACCATATTCACTTTTCTAATGTAATCTTTCTTAGTGCTTTTGACAATATAAACTTTCTTGATATATTTTTCATCACACTTGCTCGAAAAAGATCTTATTTCATACATGTGTACTGAAAGGCGAAGGCCTATATTGTTTCCGCGGGAGTTATGAATTGTAAAAAAAGTTATAACTCCCTAGAGAGTTACAGCTGCTAACACCCTGTATTGATAAAATAATTAATTTATCATTTCTTTTGCACATTTATCAGTCGATTCCATCGTACATACTTGTACAGTGAGCTATTTGAGAAGTACTTGTTCATCGTGTGTTCATCATTCAACGCAATTGTGCCTAATATTAAAAGTTCAATCTAATATGGAGTTTTGGTAAGTTTTGATAGACTGTTTTGATACTCGTAGACTAGCACAAGATAATCATGATTATAAAGAAGTACTTACAATAGATTTATTTCATTTCAGTAGAATTTTTGGTCTTAGACATGCAAGCAAATTGACGTACAAACTTAAGTCACAGAACTGGCAAATCTCGCAATCCTACAGAGTCAAAAACAATGATTACTTATACAGATTCTTCTGTATGTGTGTTTGTCACCTAACTTCTCCTAAACGGCTGGACCGGTTGGGATGAAATTTTGTGCGTATACCACAACGGGGTCGTGGATGATTAGAAAACACAATTGTATGAAACTGGTAAATTGCTATTGGTTAATGTATAACCAGATTTTTATTTTAATGTGGCGCTGTTTTACCCGGCAAGACGACGCCTGCCTGGTTCGTTAGATGTACAGTATTTATCATGAAGGGTTTGCCATCAGCGGCAAACTTCTGATTATAATGAGTAGCCAACGCCATCTTTCGAAGTTTTGAAGAACTAATAAACACTTCATTCCTTTGATTACAGTGCACTCTAGCGTCGAGTTCCAACTCTTTTTCGGACAAAGACGCGCTAAGTATAAAGGTATATCACGTAATTCATGTTGCCATCGCAAGATGGCACTAAACAATAAATAAATTTTAGGGTGACCAAGACAAAAAATACATGGCTTAAGGGGGTAATTTAGTAATAGTTATTTTCTTAAAAACTACTCTATTATTTATCGCAAAATATACTAGTGGCTCTGTGAGCTGTAGACTGCGATAAAATTGATAAGCTTAAAACGCGTAAAAGCAAAAATACTTACTTTGTTGGGTCGTTATCACAGCGTACTCACAATGGCCTTAAGTGCCATAGGATCTAATACTTACTTAAGTTCTTTATGCCAATCACCACCATATTGACATTTTCAAAAAACAAGACTACAGAAAAAAAAGTACTTATTATACTGAAACTGCTCACAAAATTTCGCGAGAAACAGTTGAGAATTGCGACCTGTAGAGAAGAACATTCGGTCATACGAAAGCAGATTGTCAGAGTCAAAAGTCATTTTACAAATGTGGTTAAAACCCACAGATTTTAAATGGTTCCAGCATAAGTTTACAAACAAATACGTACAACATTAAAAAAACACGATATGTGCTCTAGAATAATTTAAATAGTAGTCATAATAATTACATAAAAAGTAAACATTGTGAAAAGGTAATTTTCGACATGTATATGGCAACACAGGAGTCGCGTTCATTCATTTCAATTTCAATCGGCCGGCAGCAAGGGCGCGTAAAGGCTGTGGCATGTCGCACACCGTTATGGCGGGATCTCGTGAAACAAAAGTTTCCTTAAACTTTTTAACTTAAACAACTTCAGTAAAATGTTAAACTACTAACTAAAATAAAGCAAAAACTGCATAGAACTAAGCAAATAAAGGTATATCAGTGAAAGTTCACCGGTCAGGATGTCGGTTAATTCAAAGTGGCGGTTACCTGACGTTTTTTGTGTTGTGTGTTGAATGGATGACGGAATTAAGATTATTTTGCACGGGGATGGGTGAGTAAGTGGTTCAAGGTGTTTTAAGACTGTCGCGATGCCTTTCGTGCAGCGTGTGGTGGAACCGAAGTTTCTGTCGCGGACTAGTTTACGTGACGAGGATGGGAGGCCTAGGGTCACCGATGAGGAGCTGCAGGCGGTCACTAACTGTACCCTGAGCAACGCGTTGAGGCAGCTGGCGTCCCTCGTGCTCCTAGCCGAGGATATCTTCAGCGAGCTAACGGCTCAGCTTCAGGGGATAACCGAGCGGTCGAAGGTCGCGCAAGCGAAGATTGAAGTCATCAATGGGGTTGTCGAAAGATATGATCCCAAGAAAGTACCAGTCCGTGAGTATTATTAAATTTATTTAGGTATCTCTTATTATTAGTTACGTATTTTGCAATTTAAGAAGCCACCGATATTGCGCGCTTCTTTGCGGTAGAGACGAGCGAGTCGACGAGGTGCGTTTTAAATGCATAATTAACAGCCCTTTCGATCTTAACGCAATTAAAATATTAATAAAACCGAACTTAATAAAGCCGCATAATTTATTGTACCTATAAAAACGGTTTAACCACGCGAATGTAAATAAAATAATAGCAATCGATTCCGCGAATAACGACGCTGGAAACCTTATTGTTTAAAGAAAGCTACCTTTATCACATTTACTTACCTATTGAGATATAAGAAAAATATTTGTACGTACCTGCCTCTCTGTATCGTCAGATTAGGTCATTCACCTCATCGTTACCAAGTCGTGACCTCCTAGATTGCGCCGTACCAATTACTATAAAAAGGCGCAGGAACCTAGGTAAGCCACTGTAAAGCATTTATTGCCCAAGTATTCATAAATAGCTATTTTTATGTGTGGCATTTAGATTTTTAATAGGTTGTATGTCCTTGAGCACGCTATGTGTAAGTACCTAACAGGTGACATTTCACATACTACTTAAAACCTATGATTTTCCTACTACTTACGTCCAATCAAGTGTAAAGATATGGGTGTACACATCTTACTCAAAAATATGTCCCATAGCATCTTATTCCAGTGTAATAAGAGCGTAGTACCATATTTATGAGACGATTCTCTAGATACGTATTTTTGCAGCTGACTGTACCTATGATCTCCCAAAAAGTTTGTAAGTACGTAGGTACTACCTACTATCTATTTCCTCTACCGTTTACCTTTTTCTTGTCAGAATTATGAGCTCTTTTGATCCTAATGGGAGAGTTAAGTGTCCAAAGTTTATTATTCCATTTTGTTACCATTATCCTTATAGGTACATACTATGACGGTAACGTAGATTCTCTAAATAGACGATGTGATACAAAATATCCTTAGGCTCAAGAGCTCGAGATTAAATAAACATTTTTTTAAAATGTACAATGTCCATAAGCTATAACAAACTATAACAAACTCACTTCAGACTATAACAAACATGCCCTGATTTGGAATTCTAGGTATTTTATACCGCTTCGAGCAATAGGAATAATATTCATAAACCAGTTTGCAGCAGCTGTTGATTCGTCGTTTATATATTTAACCCTAAAATTCTTAATTTATTGTGTATTGTTCCTGTCACCCTTTAACGGTCAAGATTTAAAAAAAATACACGATTCAATCCTCGTGCAAGCCTTATATCGCCTCGTTAGTGTCCAAAAAATTCTACATACCTAAAAAAATAATACAAAAAGTTGTTGTTGTAGGTTGGTCATTTTGCCATATAGATAATAGGTATGTAAGGTTAAGTATCAGTAAACTAAATTACTAGAAAATTGCAGACGTCCGTCAAGTTAGTAATTTTGGATAAATTAGGTCCTTAGTCCTAAACACAGGGTGGTCAACCTACAGATAACCCTCCATTGGTCTAATCAAATAATAATGAGCTAGACGACTGAATGGAATGACCTAAAATTTATTAATTGCTAGTCTTATCAGCCAATAAACCTGTTTTCTTGATAGAGATGAAATATTGAATTTATGCAATATTGCCTAAATTGAAGAGAAACAAACTTACTGGTTACGTAAGTTTGTTTCTCTTCAATCAGGCGTAATCAGGGCTATAACCGCGAAAATCGAAGTTTGCAAATTGCGGGCATCTTTCTCTGTCACTCTTACGCCTTAATTGGAGTAAAGGAGAAAGATCCCGGAATTTGTGAATTTCGCTTGTCGCGGTAGTCCATCTGATTTCAATAAGGGGTTATGAAGTAGATCTGGCTTAGTTTATGGATCTGATATGTCAGAAAGTGTCATTTCTCACGTCACTTTTGAAGTTTTGACATTGAAAGATCAGATCCATAACCAACCCAGATCTAATTCATATAATAATCGGTTATTAATATCAAAATACGGCTGCTAGCCGTAGTCATCGATTTATTTCATGACTATTCTGAATCTTTGTCATACCTAGGTGCCAATTACCTGTTACTTAGTACCTACCTAAGTACTGACTATCTGACTTTAAGAGCTCTACGTGTATGAAAGTATTTTTATAAATCAATATCTTTTTTCGTCACTTTTTTCAAATGGCGCGTGGCGTAACATCGTATTTAAAAAAATGACCCGAAACGTTCCCTTTCAAGTTCTTTTATTAACATGATGCACCATTACCCTCCGACCACCACAGCCATCAAAACTCGCAGACATAGACAACATGGCCGGGACCATTTGTAAATTAATCCGACGAATAAAGGACCACAGACTCATTATCTTGTACTCTTGAAGGCACCGCCACTAATACGTACAGTCGAGTGCATTTATGTTATCAAAAAAACAAGTTTAATTGTAACATTTGGAGCTATCACATTCGGGACTCGTTTCGACCAAAACAAACTTAATCGAAATATTTTGTTGCGTTTGGGAACCACAACGTTATTAAGCCCGTCACAGATGGAGCGTTAATATATATTAAATACCGTAATATAGGGACAGATATCTTTTAGTATATCTAAGCACCACACACGCCTACGATACGATACCAAAATATGTATATATTACTGTCTGTGTAGCACCTACATTGTGAGAGAGACGAAATATACCAAAATATATCGTAATATACCGACCTATGATATCGCAATATGCCTTGCTTGCTATGTATAAGGTGTCGTAAGATATCAAAATATATGTTATAGCTTTGTGTGTGGACTCTGTCAAATGGTACGTAAAATATATCGTAAGATGCCTTGCTGTAAGATACCTTTTGGTATATTGCCGCTCCGTCTGTGACAGTGACGGGCTTTAAGCTTAACGAATGTTAAATCGAATGATACCTACTATGTCCTATTTATCGTGTTTCTTTACTAACTTAGAACGTAGGGTTCGCTTGGTCTGAAGCATCTAAAGAAAGAATTAAAGGAATGTTATAATAATTTCCCTTGTCCGACTTTTCCAACAACAAAATCTTTTACCGGATTACGGTAACATTATTTCAGCTTCAAAGTTATGATTTTAGCGGTCAAAGAAGTACGTAAATAGATATGTTGTTGATATAATGATAAAATTGGTATCAAGCAAATTACTTCGCAAGTATTTTTAACCTCGAGTGCCATTCCCAAAACTGGAGAGTATACCAATGCTGCGATCTCTGAATACCTATCGTAACTCCAATTCGACGTGCTCGTTTTAACGCCGAAAGATCGATTCGATCGACCAATACTCAATGTAAACGTTCTCAACTGTACCGGTGTGATGCATTGCTGGACGCTATCTAAAAACCTGTTTGGGCATTCGGGCCCGCTGTGGGGAAAAAAACTCCCAGATTCCGACGCGGAGCACAAAAACTTGAAGATAATTTCCCTTCCAATGCCACAGGATGCGCGCTACGTTTGACCGCTGGAGTATTTAGCAAGTAGAGACGCTATTCGACTTGCTTAATGACTATTCGTGCCATGATGATCATAAGGCCACTTCTGTAAAGCTTAGGTCGATAAAAGAGCAATGTTGGGATGCCACGCTTATAGCACAAGAGTACTGATGTCAAGATATGTCAAACAACAATGTCGAATTGTGCCTCGAGCAAGCTACGACAGATGAGATGTTGTACAAATTGATGTTTTTTCACACAACACCGGCTGTTAAAGTACGTGAGTTGATTGAATTTTCGTTTGATTCGATTGAATTTTGATTTGGACTTTGGACATATTGGACACTACTGGTTTTTTTTTATTTTTTTTTATTTATTTTTTTATTTAAGGTTCACCAACAATTGCTGACATCGATACATTCAAAACGTACAAGCTAATACATGTAAGGAGTGGTGTCACAATTACTTACAGGTAAACACGGCATGCGAAACAAATATAAGTAAACAACTATAGAACTACCAAAATTTTAACTTAAATTCTAATTACTTATGTTTAAAAAAATATTTTCGGTTACTTGTGAAACGAAAAATAAATATAAACTAAAGCATAGGAATAAAAGACAACTCTTAACAAAATTGTACCAATTGCATTGCTCTACAATGCGATCTAGGTATAATAAGTCGATAACTAATTTAAAAAAATTGCCTGGCTTGACCCGTTCTGCAATTGCATTGTCTCTTAAAATAGTAGGTGCTCAAAAGATTAATGTAAGTAGCTTAGTCCGAGATTATTAACCTTTTTTATGTTCTTTTAAAGAACCTCCAGAAATGCTGTTACCTTTAATGGCGCCGTACGGATTATCACTTATTACGCCTTAAACCTAATATTTCTGGACCACCAATGGCTTCAGTTGTCAGAGAAGTTAGTTAGATTAGAATATTAGTACCTTAATTATCAGTATGTATATGATGCCTCATTAAATGGTTAGGAATGCAATCGAATGTTGTGTCTATAGATGTGCAAGTTGCGAGAAAGTTTCCAAAAAGTTGGAAAAGCTCTCGGAAATTTCAGGAATTCATAGAAAACAGGAAATTAAATTCTCATTTTGGGAATAGAAATGTTCAATTCCTATATAAAAATATGACAAGTTTCTAAAGTTTCCAAGTGAATATGGCGCAATTTTGGAAACTTACCGATAGCAAATCAGTAGTTGTGCCTCCCTTCATCCGCATTTTCTTCTTTCGCTAGATGTTTTGAGTTTCGGCCCGATTCGAACTATACGATACGTCAAACATTTGCTAAAGATACGATATGGATTAGATAAGTCAGTGTCATAAGTGACGCTTATTCAAACGAAAACGTCACTTTTGACACTGACATATCCAATCTGAATTTTTGACGTATCGTAAAGTCCGAATCGGGCCGTTTGTCCCATTTTGCTAATCGATTTTCACTTAGTTGAAGTGGCACTTTACGTGAGAAATAAGTATGAAAAGTACCATTTAATATTTATCAATGCACCCATCTGCCAACTGCGAGCAAAGAAAAGTGTTGTCAGTAAATTTCTAACGGATCTCGAAATTAAACAGTTTCGAGTCAAGTAGATGCTTCTTTAACCTTTTAACCGTTTAGAATGTTCCATTGAGCGTGCTCGAGTCGCCGCCATTACGAAGTTACACGAAGTTTTGTCTTATTTATCAGACTGCGGCCAAATGAGCTGGATATTGTATGTCTCATGTATAGCTACTGCGGTTAAAAGTTAAAAAGTTAAATTCCGAACTGTAGGCCTATAGGTACTTCCTCCTTATAGAGATCCTTGTAGAGATGTTTGGGAGACTTATGCTGCAATAGATGTTTTTCGGCTAATAGTAATTATAATAATAGTAATGAAAGTCACTGCTCATTTTATTCTAAAGCGTTTGTTTTAAGAACAATTTTTTTAGTAACCGTTATTTAGTACCAACTGCCGAGCTACAGAGTTTAATCTAAAGTTTCGTAATATCACAAGTCTCCGAATCAATTAAGTCCCACGTTCTTCACAATTTACATAAAGTAATCGTAAATCTGGACATCATCCATACATACGGTGATTGGAATCCAAGGGAAAATTAAATCTTTCAGCGTTCTAATAAACTCTGACAACTTGATTCGAAATTTTCAACGATACCAGTTACGTTAATTTATCTTATAAATAATGTATGTAAGAAAAATAATCAGGTAACATAACGAGCTCCGGCATTTTATAAAATGCTAAATATTATAGGGTTACTTAAAAATAAATTTAGCCTTTGGGCGGTTCGTATTAATCTTGAACAGGCGCGTATAACAGTCCTTTTGATCACGTTGCAACCTTTGCATACAACTCAAATAAAAATTCCTTGGGGATAGTATACTGAGGAAAATAGAATCCTTATTAATATTAACATAATGATATGATACGAACAGTATCAGCTAAATCGGGTGGCCAAGGCATTTACAAATATGTCAGCAAAGCTTCTATTAAAGTGCATGTTCAGATACTTTTGAGTATCTTGGCCGCTCCGATATATCTGATGGTGTCTGAACATATCATGTCATTATGTTAATGTTAAGGATTACATTTTCCTCAGTATTATCTACAAGGTATTTTCAGTTGTATGCAAAGGTTGCAACTTGCAACGTGTTCAAAAGGACATTTATACGCGCCTGTTCAAGATTATTACAAACCGCCCAAAGGCGTTAATAGTATTTAGCATTTTATAAAATGTCGGAGCTCGTTAAATAATACCTCATTATTTTTCTTACATACATTATTTCTAAGATAAATTAACGTAACTGATATCGTTGAAAATGTCGAATCAAGTTATCAGAGTTTTTTAGAACGCTGAAAGATTTAATTTCCCCTTGGATTCCAATCACCGTATGTATGAATGGTGTCCAGATTTACGATTACGGAATGAAACAGTGAATAATAACATTAACATATCATTGTCACTGAGTATCTAGCTTGCAAAAGAGATCTCAAATTTGTAAATTTGACGTGGCTACATGCTGAGTGTGATGGTTAGTGGTTTACAAATGCAATGGCTAGAGGTTTACAAATATACGTGAGTAACGGAGTGCACTCAAAAAGTTACATTCCACACCCGGAAAGGTAACTTAAACAAGATAAACATTCACGGCGCTTTTGTCCTTCATGACAGAAAACAGTGCGTCGAAATAAATAGGTTAGATGACAAAAATGATGTAATAACATATCGTTCTATAAAAAAAGGCAACGGCACAGGAGTACCTCAGGGCAGTGTTTTAGGTCCGCTTTTATTTATTCTTTATATTAATGACTTACCAAAAACTAGTAGTTATAAGATAGTTTTATACGCTGATGACATTTCTATACTGATACCAGGTGATAATCTCGATAAAAATATGCATATGACTAGTATTAATATGACTATTAACTCTATATGTAATTGGTTAGAATTAAATAACTTGACGATTAATATAAGTAAAACAAAATATATACAGTTCTGTAACACTAGAGCTAATACATCAAATATGGACATTACTTGTAGAGGACATACGCTAGAAGAAGATACTGAAACACGGTTTCTTGGATTACTTTTAGATCGCCATTGTAGCTGGAAATCGCATATAGACAACTTGTGTATTAGATTAGAAAAATTTTCCTATGCTCTGAAACGATTACAACGCTTAACTGGCGAAAAAACCGCTATTATTGCATATCACGGCCATGTTGCTTCATTGCTTAGATTCGGACTAATTATTTGGGGAAACTCAACAGACAAAAAAAGGGTGTTTATTAGCCAGAAAAAATGTATCAGAGCTATTTGTGGGAAAGGACCTTTACAATCTTGTAGACCTCTATTTAAAAAACTTAAATTGCTGACCTTAACTAGTATGTATGTTTTAGAAGTCGGCATTTTTGTTAAGTCTAACCCTAACTTATTTACAAAACTCGTTGCAAATCCAAGGTTACGCTCCAGAGATCCTACAAAATTGATAGGACCAATGTGTAAAAGTGCATTATTTAAAAATAACTGTCGCATAATGTCAATTAAAGTATTCAATAATTTACCATTAGATATTAAGGAAATTTCTGACATAAAAAGATTCAAACGGACATTGTATAACTGGCTATTAAACAATAATTTTTACAATATTAAAGAATATTTTGACTTCCACACTAGCTAATGACATTTTCATTTTCTTTATTATTATTTTATCATTTTATTTGTTATCACTGTTAACTGATAAAAAAAAAGCATTAAATGTAAATAGATTTTTAAGATGTAATTGTACATATTTTGCATGCTATAATACGGCTAAATGTGTGATACTTATAATTATAATAAAACCTGTATTGTTAACCACATTTAATGCAAATAAAGAATTTACTTTACTTTACTTTACTTTACTTTGTCGCCGACTATTTGTCAGTCCAAATGCATTTCTAAAGGAATAACAAAGTACCATTGACTACTTCCAACAGACTGCACATTACGAGTATGAAGTTATAAGATCATTACTCGGTCATTAGACGTGGCGATCGTATAAACAAAGAGTTATTAAGAGTAGAAGAGGTAAGATTTTTCGTTTCCTAATTCGTGCCTTGAATTTTTCCTATATTTCATACCAGACTAGGTAGTTTGGTTATCCTACAATCAATATCTCTGCTTGTAAAGAAATAGGTATTGTTAAGTTGCATGCCTACTTCACTATTTTACAAAATCGAAATAGTCTATGTTTATGTTTGTAACTCATTTTTGTGGATACTTCTAATTGTAATTAATAAATTCTAAAAGTGCACAGGTTTCAAATATGAACGTAATAACTGAAATATATATTAACGCTGTCGCGCTCTCACACTTAATGCCACATTAATATGTACTCTGTATTTATTTTTAAGTAGAAGCGTCTGCAAGTGATACCAAGATGCTTTAGAAATTATGGGAAAGTGAAAAAAAACCCAGTGTCTTGCCCGATTCCTTTTTTCAAATTTACTTTATTTTTAATATTCTGTGTCCAATGATGGCAATGATCGATATGCAGATGTGAACGCGTTATATGCTCCGTCTAGTAGGAGATCAGTGCGAAGTACTCGTACTGTTCGATTCGAACGTTCCGAGTAAACAAAGTCGTCTAGATGACCTGACATCGTTTTTCGGTTCGAGCGTAAACACCACGATTCTTACTTTACCTACCTTTCACCTGGCGATAACAGCTAAACGTTGTTTTAGCGACTGTCGTTTCGCTTGACCTTTCCTGTTTATCAGAACCTTTAACCATATATCTGACCTGAAGCTACAATGTTCGTCAATTTTATCTCATTTTGACATCATCGCCAGTGCATCTCACTCGTACTTTTATATTGATACCTACGACATGCGCTGCAATGCAGGCAAGAGTAGGTAGTAAATAAAATATCAATATTAGATACTTGAAGTGCAAAGGCCGCTATGCCGTTAGGGGTCATCCTTTAATAACGTCACACGTTTAGGGGGTCAAGAAAATGTGATATGTTGTGACAAGGGGGAGGGAGTCACAACATATCACATTTTCTGACGTCACTTTAACTTCATCAGTAACCGTGTTTTTCTATTCGCTGTGCAGTTAAATAACGAGTTTTTGGAACGATAATCGTTTTCATTCCTTTAATTTTCTCTCCTAATCGGTTTTGTGTTATAAAATTACTAATATTTCTTTTATCAAAAATATTTTGATAAAATATTAATTATGCCTAATTCGATTTGCCGATTTCGTTGAAAACATGTGACGTCACACCAGGGGGAGGGGTTTGCCAAATGTGACAAGGAGGGGGGAGGGGGTCAAAAAACCTAGTAATTCGTGTGACGTAATTAATGGATGACCCCTTACTACCCGTTACGGGTAGTATTTACAAGCCCAAATGTAACAGTGTTTTAACAACTGTTCGCCCACTCCCCTTTTTCCTAATAATCCAAGTTTTTTTTTTGCTAATGGGGATCTAATGGCGAATTTTCGGCATCTAACTAGTGTAGTACATTTTGTCAAATCTAAATTCGAAATCATGGGCCGGAGTAAACAGAGCTTAATAGTAACAAAAGTGACGTTTGAAATAACACTTACGCAGTCTGTCTGTTATAAAAATCGCTACCAACTTAGCTTGGTCTAACTAGCACGCTTTGCCGCAACTTCACATATCAAGTCGGGCGAGTTGCGTGATTTAACTCATTTAACAGCATCACAGTGAGAGTGAGAGCCGTAATATTTTCTCCGAATATAGAGTAGACTATTCATTGAGTATTTCAGTTCTATAAAACAAATGGAAAACACCTTACATTACTACACAGTACCATGGCCGAATCAATTAAAATTAGATAAACAATGTACGTTCTTGTTACCACAACATCGCCTTCGCAACGTTTGCGCAATGTTATTGGTTCGTTGGCCGATAAACTCCTTATCAGCTTTCTTTAGACTAGCGAACGAGTAGGTACGAATAAATTAATTAAACACGCTTCAACAAAAAACTCATAAGATAACGTAGGTTCAAATAAACTGAGTAGAAAGTAAATACTTGTTTGCGAGGTTTTGTCAAAAGACCACAATATGACGTACTTTAAAAAAACATCATCATCATTGGCCTTTGTGTCTATTGCAGACGATTTATGGTGTAAAGCCGGAGAGACACCGTTTTTGGTGGCTGAATAGACCGATGCGCGATGCGAGACTGAAATGGTCTACCACAGGCTTTTTCGAAGTTTTTCACTACAAAAAAGGACTACAAATATTAAAAGGAAAAGTAACGCAAATGTGATGTTCCTGGAGTTGTAAGCGTCCATAATATAGAAACCGACTACCATTAGGCAGCTTATTTCAAGATGAAAATAGAAAACCTCTCTTCCATTTGCCTTGTGTTTCGTGATTTATTCGGCTTCTGACGGATCTATGCATAAATGACTGTGCAAGCGATCAAATGTCAGCCGTGCACACAGAACAATATGCGACAGGCTTCCCATGCCTGATATATCTCGTGAGAAACATTCTGAAGCGTTTGTACCCCACCGTCAATATAAGAAGTCCCCCTCTGAATCTCAAAGGCACTTCAAACCTTAAGAAATATTGGTCAATCGACTGTTCTTTAGCTAGCTTTTTCTGACTTTTCTATAACACCTGCTGATGGGAAGCAGCTGTGTAGACGCAATTTATCACTCGCAATATCGGATGCAATAGGTAAGTTTAACGTGTGCTTTTTAAGTACACGATTATACCTACACCTACCTTACCTTAGTGTTTGTTCCTTTCGTATTTTCTAAAAGGTTAGCTGGAAGTGATCGCTTTTAAGTATACGTTCGCCTTTGTGAAAATGTTTACATCTTTTACTTTGTTTTGAACTTTTTTGTGTAAACTTGTTTATGTGCAATAACGTGACATACATACATATTGCACTTTAAACCTTAAGAAATATTGGTCAATCGACTGTTCTTTAGCTAGCTTTTTCTGACTTTTCTATAACACCTGCTGATGGGAAGCAGCTGTGTAGACGCAATTTATCACTCGCAATATCGGATGCAATAGGTAAGTTTAACGTGTGCTTTTTAAGTACACGATTATACCTACACCTACCTTACCTTAGTGTTTGTTCCTTTCGTATTTTCTAAAAGGTTAGCTGGAAGTGATCGCTTTTAAGTATACGTTCGCCTTTGTGAAAATGTTTACATCTTTTACTTTGTTTTGAACTTTTTTGTGTAAACTTGTTTATGTGCAATAACGTGACATACATACATATTGCACTTTAAACCTTAAGAAATATTGGTCAATCGACTGTTCTTTAGCTAGCTTTTTCTGACTTTTCTATAACACCTGCTGATGGGAAGCAGCTGTGTAGACGCAATTTATCACTCGCAATATCGGATGCAATAGGTAAGTTTAACGTGTGCTTTTTAAGTACACGATTATACCTACACCTACCTTACCTTAGTGTTTGTTCCTTTCGTATTTTCTAAAAGGTTAGCTGGAAGTGATCGCTTTTAAGTATACGTTCGCCTTTGTGAAAATGTTTACATCTTTTACTTTGTTTTGAACTTTTTTGTGTAAACTTGTTTATGTGCAATAACGTGACATACGTACATATTGTTCTCATCGTTGACGGCATCAGAAATAATGCAGGTCCTCAGGATCCAGTCCTCGTTCAGGCAGCTTAAGCAACTTTCATTAAAATATAACAACACTACTCGCCTATTCACTACAAAACAGAACCGTAAATTCTTTAGTATTCCGTGCCCACTAGAACGACTTCTCCGGAGGTGGTCCCTGTTCCAATTCGAAATCTGACATTAATTCTTGTACTTAAGTGGTTTATGGCCAGTATCTGATATTAAGGAGCTTCATAAAATCGAATTATGAACAAAACCGCGTCTCTATCGACCTTAACACTCAAATAACGATAGAACGCACGATAGTGTCACCATAAATCTCTGCTCCTTAAATATTATATGGGAGGAAATTATAGAGAGTGTTTCCGTGCCCGCATCGCGGGTAAGGAGAAATTATATTAAACTGGATAATACTTAGCGTACAGTCGTTCGCGATATACAACGCATTTATTTCTCATAAAAAAACTATTTACTCTTGAAAAACGTTATTAAATTACCACCTCCTGAAGGTATTTGTTACTTTTTTGCATGAAATCTAATAACATAAATGTCCCAATACTGGGCACTGTCGTAATAGTTGCCACCTTGAATACAAGTATTAATTCCAAATTGTAAAAAAAGTAAAACCTAGCATGCTTACCTTGGCATTTGACCACGGATATGGTTTGAAAAGTTGTTTTAGCGTTCTTAGATTACTTCTATAAATTTGAACATATTTATTGGTCATTTCCTATAATGAAAAATCATATAAAACTTTAAATAGCAATTAAAGAGAAGACCATGAAAGCATAAGTAAACCCATTTAACTGAGATATTCGTTTGTGTTTGGTTATTGCTCTCTATACCGGACGAGATGTATTCTGCGATATGAGGGTTATTAGCTGGACCAGTTGATTCATACACTAGATTCTAAGTGGGTAATCTAGCGCTTAGATAACGTAGTAGACTAATAATCACAATCTGATCAACAAGCCACTTCCCCTCTTTGGAATTGTAAATAAACTTCAGTTACAACGACTACTACAAATTCACAACGAATTTTGTCACAGAATAACTCAACTGAGTTTGTTAAACTCCAGCGCCTTTAGCCATTTAATTAAAGTTTTTTTTACTTGTTTGAGATATGATTCTTAAAAGTTCCGGTCTTCCCTGGAAGTCCAAAGACAACACAAAATTAAAAGATACAAATGATGTTCAATTTCATTACTCCTACATTTCTACAAATTAGAGGCTTAAAAATTATAACGCTATTATTTCATTGTTTTTAAGAACACTCTAAAAAACTAAGGGTCGTTTGACCAAACCGTCTGTCACTGTTAAAGCGTTCGCTTAATTTTATTGTATGGGAAGTTTCATAGATTTCTGACGTGACGTTGATAAGTCTGTTAACTGTGGTTGGTGTAACTGGCGCTAACCCAAAAGATAGAGAAGTAGAAAGGATATCGTAAACAGAGTTTACTGAGGGACTTGAGTCCCGTACCAACTCAACTTGAGGATATGAGATCAAATGTATCAGACGTATCCAATTACTCCTGTCCATTTCAGTCTTGAAATAGCTGTCGTCCAATAAATATTAATTTCGCATCGGATAAAATGTTATCGCTCGTCAGGCAACGTTCTGTCTATCATAATAAGGATCTCGACATACGGGTCTTGCGTGTTTAACGAGGTCTCATAGGCGGACACGCCAAATGGGACTTATCGCTAAAGTAGTCTCAAGTGGATTTTCAAAATTGCACTTAGTTGGTTACCCTTGTTGACAAATTGTCTTTTAGACCGCCAACCGACTCGGCCGAGACCGTGAATTTGATTTATTTTTGCCCCTTGTGATATTAAGACTTGCTGTTTTCACACGTGCTGCCCTTGCTATCATTTTAGAAGTTATTTTTACGGAATTTGGAGATATTTTATAGTTATAAATAAGAGGAACTGCTTTTAATGACTTAAAGAAAAGTAGAGGGTTGTCAAATTCATATATGTTATTCTTTATCGAATGGAATAATTCTTATACCCCATTATTTTATGAGAATGAAGGATAAAAGAGTAAATTGCCCCTACTTATGCCAAGTATCCCATGCAAGTATGCCATGCATCCCGTTTTCCGCATAAGGTAAGCGCGCGCTTGTAAAATAATAGTATTTCTAAACCGTACCTAGTCACCTATAAGTCTAATGCCACAGGCATCGGTGTCGCCTTTCGTCCCCGATACTCAGCATTTCCTTGTGTAGCGGTGCTAGCGTAAACTATTCAATGTTCTCAGTACGCGTCAAGAATCCGGTAGACCCCTTTTCTTTGACATCAACGACGATGCGTTCCATCTAAAATCTAATTTGAACAAATTATACCAGATTACGCACTCGCAATTAAGTTCAATTTATAATATTTCAGTGACTGGCTTGTATTTTAAAAGGGTAGCATAACGGAAACTTAAGAAAGGCTTAGCCCGTAATCTGATCGGTAGCTTAAAACTAACGGCTTCAAACCTAATGCGTTATGCCTGAATAAATTACGAAAAATAATACCTCACAAAGGCTTAGTGCGAAATGTAAGCCAATACGGTAAGTCGACCTGACGAATAACCGGAATATTGCGAAAGAAGCCACTTTATGATTTGCGGTTAAATATAATGAACGTATTCAAAGTACTCTTAAGCACTTAGACCCTAGTTGCGTTAGGGTTTTATTATCTCACTCCACAAATAGGAGACGACAAAAACCACACTTAAGAAGCTCACCCCTCTCAGTCATTGTGGGAACTCTAAACAAACAGGGAAGCATTTTTTGTTATCCTATTCTTAGAAACTTAGAGACGTCCAGGTAGGTCGGTACTTATTCGAGCCTTTAAGCATGCTAATGATAAAAAATGCAAACGGCGGGGCTCGACCGAAGAATTCTGCAATGATTATAGGCTTTGTTGTTGAACTGCTACATTGTTTACAAATGCAATTACTCGCGCTATAAATTAAGCAATGATATCGAACAAATTGTTTTAATTAATTGGTGTTTTGATGTTGCTTTATCGATGCAAGTACGTGTATAAATTATTGTAGTTATTAGTGCTTTGATTGATTGTTTTGAGATACATTTCAAAGCGCCGCGCGCCGTTTCTTAGTTATAATAGGAAATGTAATTTGTAGTTAATGATCCAACTAGGTGTTAATACCTACGCAGGCTATTAGTTACAGTTATGATGTATTCTCGCGAAGAAATATGCTCGACGAGCAATTCTAACTCGAACATGAATATGAAAAGTCTCGGTCTTCTTCTGGTTTGTGCTTGATTTGGACTAATTAGAGCATATTTACATTTACAAGGTTCAAAAGAGCTGGTGCTGGCGCCGAATCTATATAAATATTGATTAGTGCAAATATCGTGGTCAGCGATTAATCGACATGCGTTTTCACAAACATCAGTTATTCGAAACTTTTTTAAAATACATTAAACGTAGTAAAAATACAAAATGTACAGTCAAGTGCAAAAATATGTATCGAAAGAATCGTCTCTTAAATATGGTACTACGCTCTTATTACACTGGAATAAGATGCTGTGGGACATATTTTTTAGTAAGATGTGTACACCCATATTTTTACACTTGGCTGTACTTATTTTCTGTTTGACAGAGGTATCAGTTTTATAAACGAAGTTTTACATTGATATCTTTGTAAAGATGTAAGCAAACTTCTCAAGCATGGAGCTTATGTACAAAATATTCTTACGTAATACAATAAAAATATTTTATTTTTGCAGTGGGAATATTCTTTCATGCACAAAATAAAATTCCCACACCCATCAAATTGCAAGTTAGCTGTAACAGACAGCATTATCCAATTGCTATATCGCATTTAGTATACAATGCGCATTCTGAGAACGCATTGAACCGCCGTCTGCATTTCGCAGACGAATTTATTTAAAGCATGATTATCCGGTTAATTTAATACATGCGTAGAACAATGGGCCTATTTTAATTTTAGTTCCTGCTGCAGCTGCGACAATGACCTTTCACAGCCCACGCTAATTATACACCGTGAACTACGGGATAGGTGCCCGACTTGCTGATAGAATATAGAGCTAGAGAACTATACATGCTACATGCAGTGGGGTTTAATGTTTTATACTTTAAGGATATCGGAACTTGACGCAGCGTATTTGCTGTGACATGAATTATGCGTTTCTTTCTTTTCCCTAATTTGTTGCATAAATAGCCTCAGGATATACAAGGTGTAACAAAAATAGTGGGGATCCGTTTAAGGGCATATTCGGTATCGTATGTTAATTGGGAAAAAGTAGAAGATTTTTTTTTTACGCGATACATTTTTGCTCTTTGTATGGAGGGTATGCGAGCCGGTCAGGCTTGTATGATCTGCCCTACAGAAAAAAAATCGCATCAAAAAATTGTTTTTTTGAAGTGAAAATTTCTTTAGCGGCGCTGTGCAGTTTTTTTGATGGGGAAAAAATGTTAAACTCGCGTCAGGGCGTCAGGTGTCACGTGACCGTCAGATTGAAAATTCGTAAGACGGACACGTGACGTCATGGTGACGTGCAAATTGAATGTCATCGAAGCCTGGTTACTTTTGAAAAATCGTATTTCATTCAAGTGTGACATTTTATTTTCTTCATAATCAAAGTGCTGTCATAACGGTTAAAGAGGTTTAATCTTTGTTAATTGTGTTGTATTGTATCTTTGTGTTGTTGGGTGTCGATGATTGTAGATACTCAAATTTTTCCTTACCATAAAGTTAAATAACAGAAAAGAAGCGTGATTGTTTTACTTAATATGATTTTGAACGATTCATTAACATTTACTGATTGTGTAGGCTGTAGTCCTGCTTACGTCTCATGAATTACTCTGTATATGTTATATATTACTTAACACTAAAATTCGCATTTCAAAATATCTTCCACACTCAAATTTATTTACGTAGGTATAATAGAGAATTATCTCTTTTTTTATAAAACTGCTACTCAATTACTCCAAAATATCAAAACACAACGCACAACGTTAATATTCAATTTTTCACTTCTGCCGGCACTCCCGGAGTGCAACACGTTGTTTTTTATATTTTTTCCTAATCAGAACACGATACCGAATATACCCTTAAACGAATTCCCACTATTTTTGTTGCAACTTGTAGGATAAAACACCGGTGTGACTGGCTCACTAAAGTCTGACATACCTACCTACTCCTCTGTGGACTTCTCATGAAAGTTCCCAATCTCACAAGCCCGACCTCACATAAATTATCTGGCCGCAAACTATATGACACAGAACATCCGAAACCCAACACAATTGTTAGGAATGCACCTCGACCGTTTAATTCAGTTACAAAGGCCGACATCCCTTTAGAGCTTTCCTGTCAACGGTTGAGCTATGAGGAGAGAATCAGAGCCGATTTATGGCAAATTAACTTCGCATGAATATTTTCCTCAAAAAATTTCTTCGAGAGCGGTAAACAAAATGATCGAATTAGAGATCGACGATGCTCATAAGCTCATAACGCACTCGGAAGACTGTTAATAAATTCAGCTCACCCCTCCTGTTACCGACATACGGTGCGTTGCTAATACACTTATCGGATATAATTTCCTACCGAACGGCATAAAGTTAAGCCCAAATTATGAGTCAGGATTTAACGACTTCATGTTGAATCGTCGCGATTCGATTTGTTTTTGGTCCTGAAAATGTCATATCTAATATATCGTAATAACAATAAAAATGAATGACGAAGAATTCTGACCGATTTTGACCAGTAGGGGTAAAATGATATAGCGCCTCGGGGAAACATGTAATAGAAATTAACGGTAGCTTCACATTCCGGTCCTTTCCCCTGTTCTGTAACCACAGTAACAAATTTGCGTGAGGCTTCCCCTTCGCAGCTTTACTATTGACAAGGGAATGTACATAATCGATGTATTCCTTTGGGCTTGTAAAGGTCAGGTTATTTAGCATATTTTTTATTATATCACGCAATATTACGAGTATTATCATTTGTGAAAGCATTTTACCAGCGTGGCAAACCGTAAAATTGGAAGCCACTGCCGCGCCTTAATTAAATATAATTTGACAAATTCACAAATGATTTCAATTGGGAATTATTGTTCATTTGATACATACCTACATATACGGATTATACAATTTCCATAACCTTGCAGTCGCTAATCAACACCGGCACTAAAAGCTGAGTCGTTGGAACTGAAAGAAAGCGTCTGACACGTTAGTAACATATTTGATGAAGCCCCGTAAAAAATAGGGGAGCGTGGCAGCTGATCGGAAGTCCTGCCCTTTGTTCGCCTCTACACCGCATTATTGTCGAGGAAGGAAGGAAGCGGGAATCTTACCTATATTGATCTGACTCCGCAACTCGTATTTTGACTTTACAAGCATACATCACAGTCTAGCTTCGCAGCGGAATAGCAGCATTTTTATTTGTATTTTCAGCGCGATCACGATTTTTATGTTACGCACCATTGTCCCTTTACGAAATATCCGCGTTTTTTATCCGCACAATGCTGGAAAGTTCCATTATTCAGAATATTTTGGACAATGGCGGGCATGGCGCGCGCGCAGCGTGTGATCCGCGTCGAGATCGATTGTTAGCGATCCAGAGGTGGTTATTCAAAATTTTGGCTTTTGTCGCGTAAAGTTTAAAGATAAAAGAGTACTACACCTATGAGATCCGCCTTTCAAACTTTATGAACTACTTCCTGCCGTTCCTTGCCGAGTGTCTATAGAATACGTTCGATATTTTTCATCGTGCACTACCTTCTATTCCATATTCAAGAATGGATCGGTAACAATTTGTTTTATTTATCTTGTCTCTACCATATTGTCTATTATAACAATTGCCTATACATATAAGTACACATTTATAATACTTTATTAGAGGATACAAAAAAACTCGATCTCTATCTGACATTTTGGCCTTCAAATTCCATTGTCAATGATATTAAAATTAGATAAAAAATCTCGCCTTTTGTTTATAATATCAAGTTACCAATTCACTTCCCCGTAAATAATTTATTCTTGAACACGTCACATACATAAAACTATTAAGCCTGTTAAGCTTAATCAAAGGACAACTTGGCTTGTCCCGGTCGGTGCAACGTCACGTGCACAAACAATAATTGCTTTAATAGCTGCCACGGATTGCGGCTCGCCACGTGGCGGGGCGGCTCTCAGCCGAGACTTCTGTGGCTTCTGCAAATAGCGTTTATTGCTGTAATCACCAAGTTATAAGGAAGGATTGAAATAACGTATTACTGCACCGGCCGCCTACCAATAGCGTCCCGGCCAGTTATGAATGTTATGAACGCCGCCTACAAGACATCAAGATAATAGTCGCATGTTGGAGTAACTTAATATAGCAGCAACATGACATAACACGTGTATAACAATTCTAGCATGTGCATTCAATCTGATATAACTTATAATTATTTCTGTTAATGGTCCATTACGATCGCATGACGTAAATCCCAGCGGGTATAGCTACGATATTATATCCTGTATCATAGCATAACATCCTGCGACCCTGGTCGTCACTAAAAAAAGAAATTTATTACATGATCAGTGATCACCCTGTAAAAGGCTTGGTTTTTCAAACTTTTTGGAGCGAGAAGTGTAAAAAATGTTCGTTTGATAAGTTATCGTATGACAGGATCACGATTCCTGCGCGGGTTTATCGAGGCTGGCTTATAAAAGAAGCTTTCGCATTAAATCACTGGGTTACTGTATAATATAATTTCTTATCTCAGCTCTGATATTCCATTCCATTTCTATGCAGGGATTTCCGTCTGTGTAAAGTTGATTTACCGTGAAAATTAGAGTGTACTTTAAAATGCACGGCCGTTTAAATTACAGGCGAGGTAGCCGTATTTGATTGCGGTATTATCGGTCTATTAGTGGCTTTTTGGCAGTCCTCAGCTGTGTTCGGTAAAATATGGTTAGGGTTCCGGCCCAGGGTAATACATACATGTATCATATATTGCATCGTCGCTAACCTACCTACTACGTTGGCTAGTTTGATGAAATCTTGAAACTTCCCAGTAGTTCTAGACGATTCATACTTTTTGTTCCAATATGAACCCGAATTCTTAAAGACTTGTTTATGCTATAAAATAAATAAAAAGCTTTACCTTTACCGACATATTTTTACATTATTTTAGGGAATTTCAAACACCGTTTTCTACAATTTTGAGAAAGTAAGGTCGACTCTACCGCATTCTCAACTAGACGTTCTTAGAATTAATCTTCATAAAAATCCAGTATGTATATCAAGCATGTACTGTTACGAGTAAAGTAGCTCGCCTTAGCCTAGAGCTTCTTCGAAATGAATCAAGTTTGCGTACACCGTTGCAGTCATTAGCGCCGTATGTTCACACGTCCCGCACGAGGCAAGGGACCGGTCATGTATGGCAAGACCGCCTTCATCTATATTGCAGGCTCCCGTCCGATCGGTTCATTTATATTGCAGGCGGATGTTGACGCGGGCTACTTCGGGCCGAAACCGATGCTTTAAATTTGCGAGTTTCGTTTACGTGAAAACGCAGCGTCTCATAATCAACTTTTAATTGAAACTTCGATAGAATCAATTTTAAAGGCGCTTTACACTTCAGACGCTTATACTGTACGGACTGTACCTTCATACAAAATTTGCAGTTGACTCTATTTACAATCTCTATCTCTATCAAATCTATCTTTATTTCTATTTACCCATGGGAAGCGACTAAACACTAGTCCAGTAATTGTCTATTATTATGTATTTAGCCGCTCGTGACCGGGTTTAGTGCATTGAATGTGCAGGTCATGCATATCACCGACTATCACCTAGCATTGCGCAACAAAATAGCTGATGAATACAATTTGATACTGAGAAGCCACGTCATTCAAAATTGACGCTCCTCGAATTACCAAATTATACATTCCAAGCGCTGCTTTATTACACAGCGTGATTTGTCTGTTTAGGACGAGGCTCGGCCATGTATTTTGTGATCCACTGCGGACATTTCAACGTAAGCGCCTTCGTTAATATTCCACAAACGTCTATGAAAGCTTTGCTATCGACTTTGAATGGGACAGATTGCAATCGTTATTCAAATTTAAAATTTAAGTACGGCCACGTGGTTTTAAACTGGTATTTGTTGGTATTTAGCTATTAGGCTTGTAATTTCAAAAAGGGGGAAGCGGAATTTCGCTTCGCACGAAACCATAAAAAATTCAACATACATTTGCGCTATCGTATTTTATCGCATTGCATCCATATGAATCATGGATATTGTTTCACGAGTGACAGTACAGAATGAAGGTAAAATGGCTGATGGCACAGCGTATGGTTTAGATAAGGATGCACGAACGCGCCATAATGGCAGTAAACATGCCGCCTGATGATATATGCGACACCGACTGGATATTTTCATAACAGCGAGGATAGATCTCTTTGATTGCTGTTATGAGAATTGACTCTATCGCAAAATACTGCGAATGTTACGACTGCGAATACATGTCATCTTTAAACTTACATAATGTGCAATAGATGTGACAGAAGGGTAATCATCTATTGGGCAATCTGTTCGGCATTAACATCTCCAGCTCGCAGACGTTGTCCATTTAAATATAATGTTGTTTTAAAGAGCAATTCTGTTTTATATCTACCTGTTTCTTACTCGAGGAACACGATATTTCTCAGAACATTTTTAGAATTGCTCAGTACTAATGCATATCTAAATTCATCATTTATCACCTGCCCGGGCGGGGTAAATTGCAAGCTCAGCAAATTCCCGCCACCTCGGCGCGGTTCGCGCGGAAATTCAAGTGGTCTCGCAGCCATTTACTGGCATTCTTGTTGCTTCTATTTTACGAGGAGCTTTTGTAAAAACAAAACTAGTTTCAATAGTGTTATACAGTATCGCCACCCTTTTTAATTTTGGTTGTTTATGGTTTGGAACCAAACTAGGCTATAAACGAACTGGTGAAAAATTTTACAAGTTTCCGACAGGAAATTTGTTCGTTGATGAAGTTTCTTATTTTATTGGCCCTACGAGGCCCCGTGGCCTATGTAATTACCGTCTCATAAAATTACTTTGTAGGCCTTTCGTAACGAAGGATTTCACAGTTTGTGACTACTGTAACCATCAAACATAACTTCTCCTTTTTACACTAAACTTGGGTGTTACTTAAAACATTTTTTGTACGCCACCGATAAATCTTCAACGATTAGAAAAGAATAACAACATTAATAGCATATGGTTGTTACATTTAAACTTATGTTGTGAGACTTGACTCTAGAAAGAGACACCGAATTTCTCATATACTTTTTGTTTAGCAGATTTAGTAAGTATCTACTTACAAGGCTAAAATCACTTTAATGTTGAGCACGTAAAATTTTTTTTTATGTGTACGTACGTACATATATAATGAATAAGTAGTCATTTGTAATAATGGTGTAAAGCTGGTATTGATAGCAATAATAGGTCATGCATGAAATCACATATTATATATAAAGGTAATTAATAATACTTTTACCCATTTAAAGACTCACGCTATTACGCATGCACGAGACGAGTTGAAAATGAATGCAGAAATTTTAATATTTATACAATTGGATCGGCTCCTGGGCCCTTATTCGACATGCTAAAAGTGACGTTTCGTGTTGATTTCCATTTGATGTGAGAAATATTGTGACTTGTCGAATTGCTATTATCACCACCTGTCAGTGAACAATATCCACACTAGAGGCGGGGCGTTGTACCGGAATAGTTTTTGGAACAGGTTATTTGTAATAGACTACTTTTAGCTTGTCGAGTATTTAAAAGTACGGACTTTGATTTCTGAAATAAAACAAATATGAAACATTTATCACCTCGTACCTCCATTCTTACCATTACTTTAGGTAAAATAAAATTTTGTTAACAGATGGTCGTCTGGGTGTCTGTTGTATCTAAAAATAATGTAATAATATATAACAAAAATATGACAATAGATTCATAGCCTTCACTCAAAACGTCACCATATTTCCGACCCTTACCGAAATAATAAGTCGATATTTGTATAAATAATCCTTATTTGTAAGACGCCTAAGCACGGCAAATACGTAAACTGCCTATTGGGGGTCATACTCGTAAAACTGGTATTTTAGACGTACTTTTGGTACGAGTAACAGAGACGTACTTTTGGTACGCAGTCCCAGCTCTAGTCAGGATTCTAGTTGTCAAATATAAGCGTGTCGAATACGTATTAGTTAACTGTCAAATGAAATTAGATCAACGGTAGACTTTTTTGTCGATGGGTATGGCTGCCATGTTTGGATTTATGACATTTAAAAGGGGATCCTAAGGCAGAGAGTAGTTTTACCTGTACGATTTTGATTCTTCTACTGGACGCAAGATGGAGTTAGCTGCCAAATTCCGATCAGGCTGACGCAACTAGGAAGAAAAAAGTTTTGTATGGAATTTGTTTCGCAAATCATGGCCAACGAAGAAAAAGAAAACGTCAGTGCTATTTATTCTGTCAAGTTTACATCAAGTCTACTGTCAGCCTAATTGCTTTGTTTGTTTTGAAGGCTTCAATGTTTTGTTTGGGTATTTCGTGTAATTTCTTTATTATTTAGTGCAAAAATCGAAAATAGTCAACCGTGATCAGAGTAAAGAGCGAGTTTGTTACAATGCCAGCGAGAAAACGGTTTACTAAGTGTGAAATATGTGGCAAGCGAGCCACTCGAGAAAATCACGAAAAAAGGGATTTTATGGCGAAATTTCCCTTGGATGAAGACTGGTAAGTATTGCTTTAGATACTTTTGACCTTATTTTGGGTCAGCAGGCTATAAACACATCGAAAATTAGATATTTTACATTATTTTTCGTTGTGAACTAGGGATGTACTATAACTATCGATAACTGTAGTTTTATTTGTATATCAGTGTAAATAATTAAATTAAATATGTGAAATTTCCTTAGAACTAGCATGCAATATGACCATAATTAATTCGTCGAAGATTAATAATGCATAAATTATCTATTACTTATGCATTAATGGTCATTAGTGAACATATTTTTTTTATCTAGTGATTATTTAATATATTAACCTAAAATGTAAGAAAATTAATCTCTGTTTTTATGATAAATAAAGAAATATTATAGGACATTATTACACAAACTGACTTAGTACTAAAGTATGAATGGCATGTGTTGTGGGTACTTAGACAACGATATATATATATATATACCCACAACACATGCCATTCATACTTTAGTACTAAGTCAGTTTGTGCAATAATGTATATATATATGTACATAGACCTAATTTATAAGTATTTATAAATACATAGAAAATACCCATGTCTCAGGAACAAATATTCATGCTCATCACACTAATAAATGCCCGTTCCAGGATTTGAACCTGGGACCATCGGCTTCATAGGCAGGGTCGCTGCCAACAAGGCCAGACCCGTTCTCATGATTAACAGACATATAAATACATAAAAAGTTAAAGCATTGATAAAGGGTTGTTGATAACTGGATGCCGAAAAACATGATATATAGATGCATATTAGCGCGAAATAATCAGTTGATCATCTCATTAGCAAACACATGGAATATAAACTGTAGATAAAGTCATGTTTTTCCAAGGCTGTATGTTTTCAGATGCAGGCAGTGGGCCAAATTTGTTGGGAACGAAGACCTGAGACATCTTCTCATAGAAAAGTTACATTTATTCAAACATGTATGTGCACATAATTATGAAAATCAAGCATTTAATAAAATAAAAAAACACGACTTAAAAACTGTATTAAAATAATTCGGGTCCACATTAAGCCCGACCAGATAGTAGTCCAATTAAGAACTATCCACTATATAACATACAACTTAAATGTGGACTCGATGCTAACCTGATTTCGAGTACAAAATTTGTAGACAGGAGCCTATGTTTCAACCCTCCCCATTTTATCGATATCGATAAGAATCGTAAGCGTGTAGCGTACTACACTATTTAAATCGCTTATGTTGGTACTATGGTTCTTTAACAGTTCTTTGTCGTACATTTTGGTAATGATTTGCGAAACAAACTGATTCCACTCGCTAGTATGGAAGTCCCGTCTCTTAAAACGTAGTGATTATATGCTCTTTGACAATGACATGCAGTTGCGTCGATGTAGATCTATCATAAAACGTACATGTGACGCATGTGACAATTGTCCAGGATGAAAGAACTATCTTGACAATTAACATAAAGCAATACAATACCACAAAATGTCAACAAGAAAACAGATTTATTATAAAAATACAAATTATATACAAAGCTTCATTTTAAAACCAATGATCGTGGGTTCTAACCCCGGCTCTTAACAATGTGCATCTTGTAACATGTACCGATTGCTTTTCAGTAAAGTAAAATATATTATCATGAGGAAGATGGAGTAGCCCCAATAAGGTATATTTTCCCCTCTGGGTTAGAAGGTCAGATAGTAGTGAGACAGGGAGATATAGTGAAGAATGCGGAAAAACAAGCATTTATTGTGTTGTTAGGCTAGTTCTTTTTTCCAAAATTTGAAAACGAACGCAACAGCATGCTCAAAGCCCCCTGTGAGTCAGAATCTGTTAAATTCAGGCTTAAGACGAAACAGGAGCTGAGCCCGTACACAAATTTGAGATTTTTAGGTAAAAGGTAAAAAATATCGCCGTCGCGCTGACGAGTGTGGCACCCCGTACCTAGCTAGAGACTATCCCTTGTGTGTGTACCAACAAACCAAATTTTAGACAAATATGATACGTCTTCTTCTTCTTTGTCGTTGTACTCTTTGCAGAGCGTCGTGGTCAACTGCTGATATCAGGCGCAGATGTTGCTTGCTGTACGATTTCTCGCCATTTTTCGCGGTTGGGGGCCATTCTGGCAAATGCGTTCAGGGGACCCTTCATGGCAGATTTGATTTGGTCAGTCCATCGCATAGGTGGCCTTTTGCGCGGTCTTTTTCCGTTTGCTCTACCCTGCACCACTAGACGCTCTATGGAGTCGTTGTTCCTCCTCGAGACGTGACCGAAAAAACTGAGTATGCGGGTCTTTACGAGAGTCGAAAGGCGCTGCTTGATACGGAGTTCTTTAAGGATGGAGACATTAGTCCGAAACTCGGTCCAGGATATCCCCAGCATTTTCCTCCAGCACCATATTTCTAGGGCGTCTATCGTCTTTTCCTCTGTCTTTCGGATAGTCCAGGTCTCCGCAGCGTATAAGAATATAGGAAAAACGAGGGCCCGTACAAGCCGAACCTTCGTGGTGTTTGTGACGTTTCGGTGATATGTAGCCTATACGTAAAAACTAGCCAAGACAAATCCTTTATAATTTCAGGATTTTCTACACAGCACAGAACATGGCACCCATATAGATCTCAATTCCGTTGTCGGCGAGTCAACAACGACACATATTCTTAATATTGAACTTAATTGGCTCTCATTTCACATTTATGTTTTAAATTAATTATAGGCATAGACATACCATATCCTATTGTAAGTACAAAGTTTCAGAGCAATCTAGCAAGTCATTTTAAAATGAGAGCGTAACTACATTTGTATGGAGAACCGAATTTGCTGCGGACGCACAATGTAGCATAATCGGATTAGGACCAACCTCGAAATCTCTGTAACAGTCATGAAATTTATTATGTATATAAATTAAAGGCCCCTTTTTCATGCCCAAACCATTTAACATTTGGAGACCTCGAGGAATCCGAGCCGTCTTGGAAAATGTGTACCATCAACACAACAGTCAACATTAAAACTTATTAAATTCTACACAAAAAAGTCCTCGATATCTTTGCAGAACAATACATCTTGTTATAGAGAATACTTGCTGAATCTAAGTTTAACGCTTATACACTTCCAGGGGACATTCTCTTAAAAGGAAACTCGGAGGAATATGCATTCTATTTTTAACTATACATTTGTACGTGGTCTACCCCAATATTAACATTTTACTCTACTGTGACTAAACCAGAAAGAAGGGTTATGGGTGTAAGTACTGATGATTCAGTACACCCAGTAGCTAGGTATTAAGATACTGGACGGATTTTTTTAAATGACGTATCGTTAGATTTCTCTTGCCATTCACAACCTACTTTTACTTGTTCTATTAAAGAAAAATCAATACAGCCGCCTTGAGAGGACTCCGAATATTAAATCATATTTTTTCTTCTAGCGCCTAAACTATTGAGCGGAGTACAGTAAAACAGACATCAGTAGATCCACAGTTAGTATACAAGTGCTATGCAATACAAAGTTACTAAAATTTACGGAAGAAAAAAGTTTAGGGCTAAATAATACGTCATTTAAAAAATCCGTCCAGTATCCTAAGGTACAGGGTGTCCTGAATCCTCAGTACTTATACCCATAACCCTACTTTCTGGTTAAGTTGCAGTCAAGTAAAATATTGATATTGGGGTAGATTATGTACAAATGTATAGTTAAAAGTGGAATTTTTATTCTTCTAAGTTTCCTATCAAGAGAATATCCCATGAAAGGGTATAAGGGCTGGGTTTAGCAAGTATTTTTACAGCAAGATCATTTTTTTTCGCAAAGATGTCTAAAACTATTTTATGTAGAATTTTATAAGCTTGAATGTTGCCTTACACAATTATTGAATAAAGAACGTAGATTTATAGTAAAACGCGAATTTCTCCTGGATGGTCCACATTTTCCAAGATGGCTGCGGTTCCTCGAGGTCCCCAAATGTCAAATGGTGTGGGCATGAAAAAGGGGCCTTTAAGGGGCGTATATACATACCAAATTTCATGACTGTTCAGACATTTCGAGTTTGATCCTAATCCGACTGTGCTAATGCTACTATGTACGTAAACTGTAACTGTACTGCGGACTCAACCTTCACGTTATAATTTTTTAAGTATTAACGTTGACATAGTAACGAAAATAATAAACACGTCAATTGAAGTAAACAATACTATTATATAAAAGAAATTTTTGCAAAATAGGTAATTAATGATTAATATGTAAAACACCATTAATTATTGAATTAAAATTATAATTTTGTGTAAAAAATATGAGACCAATTATACAGCCCGATTACACGGGCTACATATTAAAAATGATTATCATGGAAACAGTAAATATACACAGGTGAACAAAGTTATAGTAAAATAGGTGCATAATTTCAGAGCTTGCCTGGCCCACCTGTACCACCTACCATGACCACGGCCGTCTCCTAATATTATTTTTTTCTAATACCTATGGCCTTACTAGCGAATAGTATTCCATGTTCTTGATCCAGAATTTAAACCCTTAATTATATATTTGTGGCACTTGGGGTTGAATTTGAAACTCTAGGGCACTAGCGTGGCTCTATGAGAGCGCCTTATATAGGCTTCTGGTGACCAGAGGATCAGCATTGTTAACCAGCGCGGAAATACACCCAGCCTTCTGGATACCCTACCGAGCGACCAGAATATAGGGCAAATATTTTATGTATACGTTTTTGACTTAAGTGTTTTTATCATGTTTTATATTTAAACTTACAGATGTCGAACTACCAGCAAAGTTTTTGAAGAGGTGTAGTTTTTATGTTTCCTGGTACCAAACTGATCCAGGAAATTGGAACATCAGTAAATAATCTACACCGAAGACAATGAAATATAGTCACATAATACTTTAATGATTTATTTTATTAAAGAAATCGGCAAAAAAATGTGTTAACTGAAAAAGATATATTTTATTTTATTTGTAGTTGAATAACAAAATATGTATTTAATCTCCTTTTAACATAGGAATTCTCTTTGTGTAGGTACATATAAATAATAGGTACTTAGGTCTTGGTAAGTAATATAGACAGTACAGTAGGTCTTATCTTAATAATTTGAGATCTCATACATGCGTTCCGATATATCTGATGGCGACTGTACATACAATGGGGTCGCGTTTACGAGTACAAAGAGCATTAAAATAGTTGTTGATAGACCAAGTGAGCGAGCTACTATGGTACCTATCTTTATATCAATTTTATGCATTATGTAATAGCGCAATACAGAATTTTTTTTTGACAAATGTAGTATTACCTATTTTTATAGTAATAAAGGTTATTCATGAACCATCTCGTAATTTAAAAAAAACGGACTTTATCTCTAAATCATATGCCTTATATTTACAAATGTGTTAGGTTACAACTTGGTTCGTGAACGTGGTTTAGAAGCAACTTGAGACTGGGTGCGGAGTAAATTGCATCAATTTTTTTTACAATTTTGAGCGTTTATAGGAGAATATGTGGAGCGAGCATTATTCGACGTGTAGGTGTGGGTTCAACAAAAAGATCGCATGTCAATAGTTCTTTATTGTCGTTAAAATTCAATTAATAATCGCCTTTATCGACCATCAACTGTGTGGTCACTTTTTAATTGATTGACGTTGTCAGGTACAGTTTCACTACTCGCCGCCGCATTGTTCATAGCGCATTACTTATCCTATCGAATACAAGATGTCGCTGATTCCTGTAAACTTATGTTTAAAAAAAAAAGACGCTTTACTCTATGCCATATATTGTAGGAAAGGAAGGGTATTCCCTGTCGTACGTCAAAAAAATCCAAGATGGTGCCCAAGCCCATGGACAAAAAAGTCTAGCAATAAAATCAACACTTGTCAAAATTTGACATTAGCAATCCACAGTCAGGTGACAATCAAATCAAACCGAACCACTTCGAGTTCAGAGCCATTTCAAACTATATAGTAGTAATAAACAAAGTTGATTTTTGTTTGATTATTTTTTCTATGAATGAGTTTTGATTATTCCAAATGATAATATCCACAGTTGATAGAATCAACACTTGATACAATCAACATGCGATAGAATCAAGTGTTGATTTGATGTGGACGCGAAATTTGACAGTTGTGCATCTCGAATAAGGCCCCTGTCCCAACCCTATTACGAGTAAGTATATATTATTGCATGGCATTGGAAGCAGTTGTGTACTGTGCTGCTGTGCCACATGCAAGTCCGTTCGACCACACAAGTGGGTACGTCATTTTGACCGGTTTTCTGTAGGATTTTTTTTACCCCGTATGCCAGCGGTGGTGCTCCCGATTTCTCACCGGATCGGATCTTAGCGATAACCTACTTCCACACGTGCTCGATTGGTGTATAACGTATCTACAACGTACATATAACCAAAATTTCAAATTACGTTTTATGTTCTGCATAGTGAATTGTCGATACCTCTGGGCACCTGGTCAAAGTGATAATATTATTAGATTCCTTGCAGTTTTCCTGTTATGTCAAGGCCTCTATTTGGTTAAATAGAAATCCCAATAGAACACAGATCGTGGTCCACGTGTTGTCTAGACGGAGGCGGAGGTAGCGCGGTGTCAGTGTGAACGAACTCTGTCACGTTGCGCTACAGGTTTCGGAGGTTTCGAGCGAGCGTATGCCGTACCGACCGAGCTTCATTCACTAAATCCAACTACATATTTTACTCTGTTCTTCACTTGACGTATTTAATTACTGATTACAATTACATGTGTTCAAAAGTTATACAAAGAAGTTTAGCTTCACGGTAACATTCGGATTCAGACTACACCAGCGTTATTAAATCTGGAATTTCCTTCAGTATTGCATCGCGACATTGCTGCCAACTGCATTGCTGCAGTAAATAGCAAAATCAATCTTGATACCCGGATTTTTGAGATTCTGCAGCAATATAGTCGACAGCAATGCTGCACCGCAATACTGCTGCAATAACCTTTCACGTTAGCAACCCTTAGGTATTTATGTCGCTCATTAAGGTATTTCAACTTTATCGTTTTGGTGAAGTTGGTTTAGAAAGCGGTCGGGTGTCACACGCACCGTTCACGGGCCCTTTTCGGCGTCTTAATTAGGAGCATATTCATCGTCAAGGTGTCCCTTGAACTAACGGTAAGAACGATTTTTTGGACACCTGAATATTTTAGGTCTCATAATAACTGGTTAAAGCTGGTGTCAGCTTAGGTACCTTGATGGTTAGAAAACACCAAAATGCTTCACCGCAATACCAAATTGCAATAACACGAGCTCAAATAAACAATAAGGAAATTGTGATTATGTTTTATTCTCAGGCAATTGTTTTTTTATCGGTGATCATGATCAATAAGGCGTTCTTACAAAACGAGTTAAATGACAGTGGTACCGTGCCTGGGAACGTCACCCACTCGTATATATATATATATATATATATATATATATATATATATATATATATATATATATATAGATATACTAGTGGCGCTTCTTAGCATAACAAGAAATGTAAGAAATGAATGACTGGGATAATAACCCTATCTCACCTGCCCCAATCTGCACCTCGTCGAGGAAACAGCTGCCGGCGTTACTAGACACAATGAATAACATCCGTTTCTTTTTATCTACTAAAGTGAGATACACGCGAGCTATATTGCAGGCCATGTACATATAAGCGCCGTGTTTAAGGGCCAGTTGCACCATGCCCATTTGATGTACTGATCATGTGTAAATATGGCGCTAGCGAATGCTAACTGCATATTTGGGTTGCACCACGCTATGTGTCCGTTAAAAAGTTACGCTGCCCTTAACCGGTGGTAGAGCACTGGTTAACAGCAAAGTCGTTCGATAAATATGGCGGCGCTTTTTGGAAATCGTCCGTATTTCACGAATTTATGTTTGATTATTAAATAATTTGAGTAAAAAGTAATGTAAATTATTAAAAATATATTTATAACAATAAAAAGGTGGAAATATCTAAACGCAAAAACGTGTGATAGTTGACATAATGGTTTTAAATGTCATTTTAGTTGCGAGACTACTTGTGTTTCGTAAAATACATTAATTTGTTCCGGATATTCAAAAAAAGGTGTGTTTTAAATTGAAATTGAGTGCAGAATGAGTTTAAGTTGAGGATAAGACCAGATTGCTGCTATTACAGGTTAACAAATACGTCCCATAAAGTGAAACTCGACGGCATGTAATGAACACTATTTATCGACACACTGGTCATTAAAATCAATTTAAAACGCTCTCTGTTTATTGGAATCAAGATAAGAATGTTATATCCCTTGGAAATACTGGTGGCCTAACCATGATATTCGAAAACAGCGAGATGACAACTAGAAACATATACAAAGTCGGCCTCTGAAAATCGTAACCCACAACAGAAGTGAACTATATTCATAACTATAAACCCACATAAAACAAGATGCTAAATATGAAATCAAGTATTATAGTGTGAAGAAAATGTATTGGACAATTCCAGACCAGTCGGCATAATAGGTTATATATAAGTGAGCAAAATGTGTAATGTAAAACTGATTATAATACTTCAATTCATACATACTTGCTTGTGTTTTATTTGCTTTTACAAAATATCTTATTCATTAACCCTAGAAACAACAACTTTGCAAGTAATGAACTAAAAATAGTTTTACTTATGGTGCTATTTATATTTAAATTCATAACAGAAATTTTGAAATCTTGTTATAATAAACCCAGTGATTATTAACTACTACAAGTGCAATTTGAATTTGAAAATTTGTGTTTCTTCTAAATGAAAAATACCTACAGCTGTACAGTCTTTTGCATGCTAAGATTTTCCAGTCAGTTACATAGTCATGATTATATTATTTTATTTATTAGAATACTAAGTTACAATTAGATTTAACAATTCACAGGCTCCATAAATCTTTATTTATTTTGTGTGTGGGCTTACCTGGGTATCTCTTATCTTCAATTATGACATTATACCTATTATAGAGTCCCGTACCCGTTATCGACATGGCATGGCAGGGCGTCCTTCAGAGGCATCCGTACACATTGAGGTCTGCTTGTGAATGTCAAGGTATCCCTCTGGCATTTACAGGTTTACCACAGTGTCTTAGACACGCCAAGGTGTTCTTAGCATTTGTTTGTCTGAGGGATGCCTCGGCATGCCCTAGCATACTTACCTTGATACTAAGCCAAAGGATCTCTTACTGTGTCTAGGCAATAGTGGCCTCCGAGCCTAATAAAGTAAATCTTCTGGAAATATCGAATATACATGAGAACAACTGAGTAGTTTAATAGGTATAACCTGCGGTGGCAGCATGGTTCCATTTTTATCACTTGTCACTATGCCCGTCACTTTCGCGATTACATACTTGTTAGAATGTGACAGGCGGCATGGTGACAAATGATAAAGAGCTGACCATCTTAGTTGTTTCCTGTCCTACTGGACAACATTTATAAATATAACAGCCAATACCTAGGTTAGATAAAATAATATGGCTTGCCTTCTGTCACCTGAATTTTACTTGTGTTCAACCAGTCATACAGTGAAGTTGCATATAAATAAATTACAATGTAAAAATTGTATATAACCCTAGCCATGTATTGGAAATAGCATACCAGTAAATTGGTAAAAAATATAATCCATAGGTCTTAAATAGCAATAGAGCATCAGGACATACTTTAGAGAATGTGTGAACCCATTATTTTTAAATCTAACTACACAATACCCTACCTACATATTAACCTACCCAGTCCCTATAAATCATCATTCAAAACCGAACATACCTAAATAGCTCTAAATTCAGTCATAAGAAACGGCCCTCAGTTTGATTTTATTTGTTTTCCCCATACCAGTTTTTCAACAGCCCATGCATGTTTCATAAATGATTTATATCATGATCACCCCAATAAAGAATAGTTGGAATAAACAAGTTATGTCTAAGTTACCAGTATGACAGAAAATATAATAAGTAGGCACTTAAATATAATTGTGAAATAATATATTATATGTCAATGAGTTGTTGATTTCTCTCCGGATAACCTTTTACCTCCATTAGTCACTACCTAAAAAGGATTTAGTGAGGTAGAAAATAAAGTAAGATAAGGTAACTAAAAATATATTTTATTGTAAAAATGAAATACAGATAATATTTATAATACTTTATTTTTCGCAACAAGTTTTTCCAGTTAATCTAGTGTATGATTCTTGGATTTCTTGAATCGATTCACTTGTGTGTAACTTTCATCTTGTATTTCATATCAAATGGTGTATATCAAACCTGAAAAGAAAGTAACATGAAATTATTATGCATAAAAATATATTGTGATCCGTTTCAACCAATGGCAAAACCATTGAAAAATGCTTAGGTCAAGCAGGTTTAAATTAAAGTACAAAAGTAACTTGAATATCTGCTACAACCAGAACTAACAGTTATGTATTATTGTGTCAACAATATATATATGTAATTGAAAATGTTACCCCAACTGTCGGTATTTGGGTTATAGTCGTAGGTAGCGTAGGTAATTCCTTGTGCTTAGGGCTCTGAAAGTAGTTAGGGATACGTATTAAACTAATAAGATAACTTACCGGGCAATGCAGCTCCTTCTTTGATTCGGTTTTGCAGCTTGGAAAACACTTGGACACTGAACAATCGTAGTCAGCAGTTTCACTTTAATGTGCCATTAAGATACATTGTTTTTAATATAATCATAAATATATTCAAGATTGGCATGGCATAAATTGTGTAAATTTAAAACCTGAAAAGAAATAGAAACTAGTTCGCGCCTTCAAAAGTATTCTCGTTGTTGAAAAATTTGACAACTTTGACATTTATTACTGGGTTGCTATATGAAAAAATAATTCTACCATAAAATTTTTGGTAGGAACGCGTTCATAGTATGGCCACACGATTAGCGACGACATTCTGTTATTTTATAGTTGGTGCAACGCATTTTATTTAGCAATCGTTAAGACCCCCACGTAAGCGTTAAAATTTAGCGAACTGTGCTTACGTTAGCAGGTGGTTTGGTGCAACTGGCCCTAAGTCTACAATACAACTAGTTTGCTACACCTATGGCAACCGTATCATACAAAAAATGGGCACTTTGGTGTTAATTTGTTTTCATATTTCTAAAAGACCGCGGATAAATAAAGCCTACAATTTTAGTTACCTAAAGGCCAAAACTAGGTCGGAAGCGGTATAAATGGTAATACAATCAAAATATTTGAAACCATTTTCCTTCTCTGCGGAAATATAAGAAACAACTGTCACCCAAGACTGTATTCGGGATCCCATAAAAGTGACATTGATGTTCATGCAATCACACGATAGGGATGCATCTGAACTCAATGGGATAGAAAATGGGCCACTGATTCAATTGGCCTTAATATTGTGGAATACTTTGGTCGTTTTTATTTGTGCTTTGCTATTGTGACTACAATTTATTATATTTGATATGAAGCGAGACTACGCTTAAGTAACGATATTTCAAGAAAGATAACGGGCCAGCATTGTACTCGTATCTTTGATAACAGCGTGATTTTTACACAAATGTTTGCGCTTCGGAAAATAACATCAGCTATATTTATTACGAGAATGTACCTTGTATACATTAAATGAATCACTATACACACTCACTGCCGACTTTGGAATGCTTTTAAGAGAACTAGTTTACACGATATCAACACATCAGTTTTAGTTACTAATAATCATGTTTAAACTACTTCTTCTGTCATGATATCGGTATATTTAATGAGTAAACAACCGGATCTCCCTCTAATCTATGAAATTCAAACTCACATGATATCAACAAATCATCGATACCACAGGATACGTCCGGAAGCGATTAGTGATACGCCTTAAGTGATAAATACGTCCAAACTGCCATACAAACTGTTAGTAAACAATAAAAAACCATATAATCCCCGTTAACGCGAGCAGCTGCCATCACGAATCAGTGCAGCTTACCCAAATTATTAAAAGCCATAAAACGAGTCCTGATAGAAGGGTGACTACCCCAACTTACGTGTCTAAAAATCGCTTGAGCGTTTTATTATTTCGAAGTGTCCCTTTCCCTTCCCTATCGATATAAAGCTACGCTACACCTGAACATTACCGTTATTTAACATAGGTAGAAATTATCAAAACCACTGCCATTTTCTCTCCACAAAAGCAAAGCAAAAAGAATTAAGGTCGTTAACGATTTTAATATCATAATGCCGCTTCCTTAATTAGTTTTTAATTTCATTTAGCTTGGCATTTTTACCTCATGCGGTTTTTATTACTGTAAGATTTATATTCGATACGATTATAGGTGAATATAAACGAGAGATGTTTAAAAATTGTGGGTAAATAAGTAGTTACAAATGCTTGTCATCGTTTGATCACTATATATTGGGAGTTTTGAGACGACTGACACTTTGTGACATGCATTTGAACGGCTATAAATTGTAAGTCGTTGCGTTGCATACATTATTCAATAATCCAAATTATTTAAAGGTTGACAGCTTAACCTTGAATTGGTATCCATTCCTTGTACGAGTATTTATTAGATATTCTATTTCAAAACATATGTATTCGTTGCGACATTCTCAGGACCTTACTTTCACATCTTCACGTATTAAGACTCAGTAAGTAAACAATAGATATAATATGTATATGCATTCAAGTACATATAGCCAAACAGCCCTTACGGCGACAACAGAGCGGAGTCGCATAGACCTTAGCTTCCAATCGCTTACCAAGTCCACGTGAATCCATCGCTTAGGTAATCCAGTTTTAGGCTCCCCCGCTTACGCGTTGTCGTTAAGGACTTCGAGGCCAGGGTCACAATTGTTAGTCGAACTTAGTATGACGTACACATCTGCATTCGGGAATAAGTACAGTATGTCCTGCAACCGGGCAAAGCGCGACCGTTACTTGCCCACCTGCTCTGCGTCCCGCAGAAAAAGGCACTAACTACATAGTAACCTTCTACATACTTAATGCATTACTACCATGCCAGTACGCCAGACGCTTGCCCACTGAACCGCGAGCGACGTGTGCTCAGGCACGTGTACTTATATCACGTGGTGATGGTAGTGTTTACAAAGGGTCCTAAGCAAATCGGACGAACATACTCGTACATGAACTCTCAACTCCTATTAATCGTCCGTTCCGAACCATTGGCTCCGAGAGGACAACTGCGGAAAAGGGTATAGGCTATAGGCTATAGCCTATACCCATGGCTACACAGCTGCCTATAGGCATAGCTGAAAATATATAATTTAAAATAGACACCGCATTTGTTAACCGAAGTAGTGCTTGCGAAAATTTCTAGATTACGCTCTGGGCGCCTAAAAAGCGCTATTATGTTTATTTTTTAATACAAATATACCTAATCTATTTCATAAAATATTTATCAAACGTGATCCATACGTTTCTCACAACAATTTATTAAAAATAAGGAAAAAACCCCGGCTTGTCCCTATGAGCTCACAAATCAAATTGTATTGAGTTACCCGTATCAAGTAATAATTCCCGTGGAAACCATTTGATAACATCCATGTGATACAAATAATAATATTAAATAAATATTCCAAATCATCCTTTGATTTATCCGTTGATTATCATTAATTCAATTACGTAAGTATTTCTCGTCCTTTACACATATCACTAAAGTTCGACATCTGCAGTGACAAGAGTTCGACAACTTCGACACCAAGAAACGTGCGCCGTAAAAGTGTTATACACCACACAGTATACGGAGTATACCTGTTATTGAGCAACCTTTATGGCCATAATTAAACATTAACGCGATGCACCGCTGCTATCTTTAATCGCCAGTCGAACCGCCAGCGAGATAAGCATATCGATTCGTGACGACCGATCGCATTACGACATAGGAACCCAACACTATGACACTAGCCACCGGCCACGACTGTTTGCGCAGCGATTACTTGAGGTGCGTCCACATTTGTGACATTCAGACATATCTATGTAGCTACCTACATATATGTACAACCTAACGAATCGTGTGATCACTGCTAGCTTTTTGTGACAATCTCTGGTAACTCGAAACTGTGACAATAGCCACCGAACACACACCGCACCGAATCCGAGCATACTTTTGCCGCACAATATGCTCTCGACTTTTTCTGCCTATACAGAATTACAGATACGAATATTACGAATTTGTACACTGACGGCCATCCGCTAGACGTCAGTACGTCTTATATATCAACGTCAAATTTACGGTAATTATTTATTAGTTATGGAATACTGATGATAATGTGTAATTGTAAGCGCTCTCATGGTAGGCATGGTGTAAACCAACAACATCAGTTAACGTAACGTGTCTTGTATATTATTACGATAATGCGCTCCGATGCAGTTCGATAGTGTGGCCGCAGCCTTGAAGGTAAGTCTCAAGTTCTCATTGCATTCGACCCAGTTCCGAGAATGGTGACAGCTATATCTAAATTTGATTCCAAACGCGAATAATATTAATACATAATGCGCTTCACGTTTCATATTCAACTTAGTACACTTGGGAAAAGCGGGCAAATAAGTGTACAAGGACTCTGCTTGAGGGAATTGAAATGTCACAGTGGCGTCGGCTCAGTAACGCTTGTGTGAAAATTAAAAATCTGGCGCTGGGACATACGAGATAGGGCCATTTGGGGCAGTAAAAATATGTAAATTATACGTTTGCATTTGTAAAATTAGTATTTGGCCCCAAAACCTCACGTAAAAATGTTACAGGGTTTCGAGCCTGAACATGGCGCGAAAAATATCCTTGTAAAACTTGACGAAAAGAAATGATGTCTATTATGTTTCCGTCAATATGACTTTATGTCGTATGCGAGGCGACATACGAAGTAGGGATATTAATATATTCAGCAGTAGTTAGATGGAAATATTAGCTACTGATATTCCTGAAAAAGATGCTGTGAGATGAAAATAAGACAAAATAAAGTTAAACTGTAATAAGCGAGTTATTTGATCAAGATGGTTAAATAATATTTAATTTTCGTGTATTTGCAACAGTCTCAAAAAAATCTGACAAATAGTTTGCGAAACCAGAATAAGATTGAATGTCAATTCTGAATGCGAAGCTGTTGATTTTGACCTGACAGGGAATCCGGAAAATATGGAAAAGGAATAGTGCATGCCATGGCGCCAACCAAAGCCAAGTTATTGTGATGTAAATAAGGTTTGATCACGTACAATGGCGCGTGGGAAGGGAGTGGGCAGGACGGCCCTTTCCTCGTATAAACAGTACCACCCTGTCTTACCATTACCACACGCGTGATTCTGATATACACAATGATGCGTCGGTAGCTTACGATCCAAGAGACTCCCAAAACAACATTTTGTGCCGCTTGATGCTCCTAGAAGTAACAATGGTATATTTAGGTGCGTTCTGTTTAGGTGTCTTGCAGTACGTGGAATAAATTGTATCAAAATGCTACACTATCTTCTCTTAAAATCTGAAGGGTGGGGACGGGGTATCAAGCGCTTTAAAACACTCCGCCAAACTCATTTAATGTTTGCTTTCGATGCGCCGTTAAAATCAGGTTGTTAAAGACCCCGCGCGACCTACTTAACTGACTTAAATTTCAGAATTTGAATTTCGTGCCCCACCAAGAGCTTAAGGAATGCATTCATTAAGAGTGTACTCGAATGCCATTTGGTCTCGTGAATGTATGCGGAGTACGACATTGTTGCACGATTGCACACTATTTAAAGTGCAGAGGAATAACAGTTGCTCTGGAATTATTACTAGTCAGCGTAGCGTGATAATTAGGCTAGTTCACGTTTCGCTGACGGGTGTAAGGTTGCCGGCATTCAAATGGACAGAGAAAGCAAACATTCAGTCAGCGGTTCACATAATGCATCTCTGGAGTGATACTTGACACCTTGCCCTTCATTACTGAGCCGGCTAGCCCGTCATACTTGTCTGCGCCTGTCACAAAAGGGAATTGAGTGCCTGAAAAATGCGTACCGAATTAATATGCATGACTGTATTTCAAAACAGAAAATATGAAAAGAATGAATGTCGAATTTTCTAAAGTTGATATTATCTTGATTTTTGTAATGATGATTACAAAACAGCGTAAGGGGCTAGGTGAGGGGAACATTCTTGCTGAATTCCTTGAATTTCCAAATTCCCATGAACATCACTAAAATAAAAAACGGTATAAATAATGGATAGATTATAACCTTCCTATCCCCAATTCTATATTTTAAGACGTGGCGTCGTGCTAACTTGCCAACGCGAGTTATTGGTAATTTGTGATAATTTGTAATGTTATGGTAAAAAATATCAAGTGATGAAACAAAAACACAAAAAAAAACAAGGTTGTTTTGGATATCACAATTACATTCGGTTAAATAACTGAGACCCGCGAGCGAATGGGAACACACGAAGATTGCTGCAATTTACTCTGTCATATATTTTTCCAATTTTGAACGAGTGCAGCGGTGGACCGATAATAATCGAGTTCATAATTCATGTCACGGCCAAGTTCAACCACCTCGTACAGTCAGCAGCAGAACAAGCTACCCAAAAAATACTCATTATGATTTGTACACGACTCTACTGTAATGAGAATAAGGCTTTTTCAGACTACAGAGAAAGATATGTTGCGCAGCAACCTCTTCTGCTATCTGTATGTATGCAGATCGCTCTGATTGACAAATTGACCTTTTCATATAAAGTTGAAGTTCTCGTGAGAAACAAATCGTACTGTAGGCACGTACTACAAGTTTAATTCAATATTTATACAGTGTTTCCTTTACATTTAGGTGAAACGATTATAAGACTATCTTATCTTATCGTAAAAGTGTGGCGCGTTAGTACACATACATTCGATAATGCAACGTTATCTATAAAGTCTATGCTATTACACACACATGGAGTTAACATTACAACATATACTGGTCCAACCAACAGAAAGGTTACAATGTGCAAATTTAATACAATTATACGGCCTTTCAAAAGGAAATACTCGTACGATGTTTATAAGGGAAATGTTTTCACGAATTACGTGACTCGCAGCGCCGTATAAGGCGCCGTCATTTCAAGTCGGTTCCAGACCGGTGGCGGTGCTATAGATCTCAAAAATGCTTTTACGTCATTACGACTAACTGCATTTAATCGCTCCTTCAGTCATCTCGGAAAGCGTCGATCGTTCCGTTAACTTCTCTTTTTAAACGTATTATCTTTAAGCACAACGTTTGCCTAGATGACTTAATTTAATAACTATCGTGTAGATAACCTTAACAAGTTTAAGGAGATGAAATCACTTGGACATGTAATGAGTTTTCGGATTAGACGCCAACTGGAGGATGATATTAATCTTAATTAAATTTTCTGATCCCGGGCGTCTTGTATAAAGTTATTAATTAACTGGTTGAGAGCTGTAAAATCGAGGAAAATTCGACCGGACATTCGTTTGGCTTATTCCGATAGTATGCCGTACAGTTAGACGCGTAGGCGACCTGTGGGGTCGAGGCGCACTCGACAGACCTCTTGAGAAACTCCTACGCATTCTATATTGTATTGTAACGTGTTTATGTCTTCATGTAGTAGTAATATGACGTAACTCTCACATTATGTATAAAGCTCACACATCTATAAAATTATTACAAAGTATTACTTGCAATAGTTGTATATAATTATGGAAGAATTTTTGAAATACCTATACATAATAACTAGCCTGGCTGTTAGTGATCCTTTGTCTTCCCACGCAATTAGTGCCTAGCAGTCCTGTGTTTGATCCCAATATGAGCATATATTTCCGTGTGTTCAGAACAACAAATAGCTGATGGTTTTTTTGGCTCTTGAACTTTTCTATGCACCTGTTCTAGTGTATTTGAGGTGGGACATCTTCCATTTATGTACCTACAGTACGAGTATTGAATTCTTGAATAGACCAGATCAATCTGGTCGAGATTGTCCCTAAATACGTTTTATAAGATAGACTAGAATAAACCCTATGAACGTATTGCTAATTAGCAACATCACACTAATTCGATAAAAGAGTAGCACGTTTCCTTACCGAATTCTTGTGGTAACTTGCAAAACCAACAAAGGGATCACATATTCCAGTAGAAGCAATAACTTCCCATGCGCTCAAAGTTAATTTCTGCGAAGAAATTAAGGGAAAAGTTGGCCTTGTGGCAAGTCACCCCACCGTCCAAAATAGCTCCGTGCGGCTAAAGGTAATCAAACTACATGACATTACACGTGCAAGGTGTGAACCGAAGTAAAACACGTATTCCGCCCTTCATTATTTTATTTTTAGCCTAAACCGTGAACATAATAAATACGGCTTTTCTAATGACGGGTCTGTAGCAGACGCCAAGTTATTATTGTTAAACTGAAGTGTCTGGACTTTTGTTTGTAAATTGCTCTACAGGTTTCTATTTTTATAAGGTAATACTTAGGGCGCCTTTTAGTAATACATCATATCATATGTTATTGTTTTGAAGATTATGCCTATAATTTACTCGTTACTAATAAAGACGATGAGCCTTCAATAGCTTTAAGAGTATTTTTAATATATTATGCTGTTCAAATATTTTCTTAAATTCTCACCGCCTGCTGCAAAAGTTACAAAGTCGATTATGCTTTAAACAAGACCCTCGTAATAACAAGTGAGGTAACACAAATTCGATTACAATCTCAAACATTCAATCAGGCCCAGACAATACTGACTCAAACTTCGATTTATTGGAGTACGCCTACATTAAATAAAAACCGGTACCGGCAAGCTTCGTGCAGGGTTAACCGTCGAATTTTTATTCCAGTGCCTCTTGAATGTTTCGGATATAGAAACCAGATACCGCGGCGCTCTATTGAGGTTCCCAAAGCATCGACCTAAAGCGGCTGGAAGGGCAGTGTAGGCGTGACTTGCATGGAACAATTCGATTTAAAATGTTGATGTTTACGCCTGGTTGGGTTGAACATTGTGAGTTGGCGTTTGTATTTCGGAATGTATCACAAAAAACCCAGCATCTTTACACTAACAGAGTACACCATAGGCCAATCAGCCGCTTTAACAATAGAAAAACTAAAGTACATTTTAAAGTTGCATTCCTAGTTCAGTTTAGTTCGATGGTTTGTTTTATAGGACGCCGTCTGCCGGCGCCTGCGGCGCTCACGTCACAACAAAACAAACACCGCTTCGTGTTTAAACGAACTTGAACCCAATTGATCACTTAACCGTATAAGGCCGGCAATTGCTTAATGCCGTGTCCTGTCAACCGGACAATCAAACATAGACACTTTCGATCTCTATGCCTTATTAATAGTCTAGCACACATGTTCTCACGGACCTCATGTCATTGGATATATCTTCAAACGTATTATAAAAGTATGTCGCTTTAAAGAAACGTTAAAGGTTTTATGGCCAAGCATTTAGTAGCTGCCGCATTACGTACCAGTTTAATTGTTTCTTGAAAGAGATGACATAAATATCTTCTCATTTCTATTTAGAGTTCCTACGACATCTAACTAAACTTCTTTTAACATATATTTCATTGGTTTGAATGGTTTCCTTTAGAAGAGTAATAACTGTGGGTGGCTTAAATCCGCTCAATTTACTTTATTAATATGAACTATCCTGCATGGCTTGGTGCGTGAAACGACTACCAGATCATTTCCCGAGCTTACAAATAATGTGCAGCGCGTCTAAATCGTGCCCTGAGGCATTTATGATATTAAATAAAGGGCGTTTGCCGCCGCGTAATCCCGTCCATACAAGTTACAGGCTTACAGAGTGACAGTGAAAACATTAGTCTACATTACTTAACAACAAAGACAAAGTATGAGTTCCGTTTATCCGGGGACGGTAAAGACGGTTAAAATAATAAGGCGGCTAAAGTTAAGCCCTCCGTTATAACGAACGCTGGGAAATCTCTATGAAACAAAACACATATTCAACTCCATAATTTAACTCTTCTTTTGTTTGGCAACTTGCTCGTCATAATGAATGAAGAGAGCAACTTTGGATACATTGTACTTGAGGTGGCTGTTTAAGTTAATTTATTTGTTTTTTCCTGGGAAAATGATGCGTTTTATGCTCCGTTCGGCGAGTATAATGGCTCAATGAGCCTTTGGATACGATACTGAGGAGTAAATCGGTCCTTAATAGTTCCCTAATATTTTTTATTGATTCAAGCTACATCTAGTTTAACGATGTGTTTCGTAGCCCATTTGGATCTAATTCGCGTAGCATTCTTCAACTACTCTTAGCAATGCCACATAATTTTAAAATAAGGCGTGGTAATCAAGTGTTCACCAGTCCGTATTAGCTTCTAAATCTAGCATTTGCTACAAGGTTGTTTGAGGATAATACTCGTAATAGGTACTGGTATTTATATGGATAAATCTACGGATCTAATCTTAAACGAGCATGGCTTCTTAGCATTTCTAGATAAGCATCGCAATTCATTTGTAGCAAGCGACGCCTTGACATGTAGGATAAGAGCATACAAATCACATGTCATTGACGATAATGTATTCTTAATCTTAATGTTATTTTTTACCATCACAAAACAATTTCTTTAGAACGTTACAGATGAAATCTTGCAAAGATTTACACATGACAGGTCCTGGCATAAATATTTATGACAAAACCTACCTACCTACATGTAAATAAAAATTCGTATCTAAAAATTCTGAAGTGGCTTGCTGCCTATTACCTAGTTTCAATTTTGTAGTAATATTATTTATTGACTAAGAGTCTGAGACTTACTAGCTTCTTAGAAATCTTGTTCTAGTTTAAAATAAAAAAAACAAATCGTTGTATTGTGGCCAATGCTGGCTGTACACAAATATTGACTGGCAAGAGTAACCAGCCGGAAAATAAACACGACTTCCTTAAGATTCGAAAGCCGTACCTACTACTAGCCCTAATAAAGGACAGGGATCCAATAACTTTCAAACATCTATTTTTGGTTACGGTTTATTACTTAACTGCCACTAAGGTAATATGTATAAATAAGAAAATTTGCCACAGTTGTGTATTGTATAGGTAAGTGCCATTGCTAAGAATAATTATGCAGTGTGAATATGAAAAGCCCTTATGCTTGATGGACAAGTTTAAATTTCTTACACATTTAATCTAGCATAAAGTTATTTAACTTAGTCTTCAATGCTTCTACTCGTGAGCAGTTAATTTTTATCCATACATATACGAGAAAATTTTAGGTTTACTACAAAATTTGTAGCCGTCATCGCAGTACCACAACGAATCTACTGTAATAATTACACATAAAGAAGCGATTTGTCAGATTCGAAGCCACATTTTTAAAAAATCTCCCCTACAATTATCATTTTGATGCAATGATATGGTACAGTTTGATACGTAAGTGCGCCATAATGCCAACAACAGATGGGTGGTGTTATCATAAAAAAGTTTTCATTACCGCCAAAAACACTTTACCAAATGCCAAACTATAATAAAGATTTAAAAGTACTGTTATTCTACATATGGTTCGTAATTACGCGGTTAGGCCACCCTCAATACCCTCATGCACTTTGACCTTTCTATTCCACAGTCTATTCAAAGCCACAATTATCATAAAGACGGATTATTAAGTCAGAGAGCGGGCTACTAATATCTTCTGATTAGACCAAGTTGCACTAAAAATAACTATGATGCAAGGATAAGTGCTTATAACTTATCATAGAAATTCCTTGACCGTATTACTAGAATCTAAAATTAGAACCACACACTGAGTTCCAACTTCATAAGTACTAAATAGGATTTCAATGAATAAAAATAAAATAAAAATTAGATGAAATAAGAACAGAGCCTAAAAAGCGTTATTCATATAACGGTTATTTTATACTACCACGGGAAATCTGGTTATTGATTGTGACAGTTGCATCTTTACAAAAGGCCATGTGGCGCGGTGAGGTCATTGTGTTCGCTGCAACAGAGAAACAGATGATAGGTGATAGTGTTATTGTACGACGGATAATGCACATATCAGCGACACAATAACCTTTATAAGCTGCCGCTTTTTTACCCCACAACATCTGCCCCAGCACGTGCCCCGATTAGAAGTATGCATAATAATCAACGTATTAACTAACCAAATTAATTTAGTCATAACATGTAAACTTTGAAGTTAATTACAAAACCACTTAATTTACTAATACTATTACTAATGCCATTAAGTAGTTGTTTAAATTTAGGGACGGATGCGCTTCAAGTGCTTCTAAGTGGAACTTAATGTATTCTAATGTTGTCATGTTCACGGTCTTTAGTTTACCAGACTGGGGGTCCAAATGATCAGTGACTTCACGATGTTCGTGGCCAGTGCCACCACAATTCGTTTTAATGAGCATCGTATCGTCAACGAACGGCCACTTTTTCTTTTCTTGGCACATTATTGCCCGTAAAAGTCGACATCGCGAAAGTTATCAATGTTAATATCCTCAGAAAATGTTATGGTTGCGGTTGCAATTATAAACTCGTTATTTTATCTGACTTAAAAGCGCGTGTTATTGTCCGTTTATTGTTAATCATTGCAAATTCCCTTTTGAATATGGGAGGGCTTTTGTGATTTCTGTATAATGAGTAGAACGTAATATAATGCACTGCATTAGTGGGCCGCATCATTATCACGCTTATCACATTGAAATAGCTTTTTGATACTCGCCAGATGGTATTTCGTCTCCCCTCCAAAACGTCACGCTTGAAGCGCTCTAACCGACCTAACTCTGATCCACTTTTCACAATTTAATTTCGCAGGATATATCCGTAATGGTCGTATTAAAATTCAATATATTTACGAGTATCGCCTGAGGCGCATCCTTTTGATCCTTCACTGAATTTTATAAAAACAAACTCCCATTAAGGCGTCGTTAGTACATTTAAAGGTTTCTGTTTACACTTTTTAAAATGTATGCGATTCGAAGTAAAAAATACCTAATTAAAATTATATTTGCGTTTCCTTAATACGCAAAACCGCTGTCTTACCTTTAGGTAAAATTAAATATTCAGTGATTTTACGTATATTTTCGGTATGATGCTTGGTTTCTAATCGTTTTTATTTCCTTTATCTTATACCTTTGAACGAGCAATTCTTGTATATATATATATATTTCCGGGATCTCGGAAACGGCTCTAACGATTTTGCTGAAATTTGGTATATGGGGGTTTTTTGGGGTAAACAATCGATCTAGATTAGTCTAAAGTGGCTGATAGACGGGCGAGTAAGTTCGCGAACTTATGGCTCGATGACTTTTTTCGCTTGTAAAGTACGCGTACTTAGGCTGACACACGAGCGAAAAAGGTCGTTGAGCTGTAAGTTCGCGAACTTACTCGCACGTCTATCCGGGACTTTATGTTTGGGAAAACGCGTGTTTTCGAGTTTTCATGCGTTTTTTTTTCGACGCAGAATATGGTCGCTAATTTCGTGTTGCCGGCCACTGTCCGTCTGGTCCAGCGGGTTAAGACGCGGACTGCTAAACGAGTGTTACGGGTTCGAATCTCGCCCGGTGACTAACTTTTGTTTTTTTTTATATGTTCAAGTTTATATATAATTTTTTAATTTTTATTGTTTTATACAAGTTTAATTTAGTAAAAAAATGTACCTAGTTAAGATTATCACCTATAGACCACCATATTACAACCGAGTATATTACAATAGTTATAACCGAGCAAAGCTCGGTCGCCCAGGTACTAAGATATTATAAGGAAAAACTGACCATCCTATTAACATCATCTTTTTGTATTTTTTTTAACCCTTTTCCAGGCCGCACCAATTTACAAGATTTTCCCAATTTGAAGCTTTGAGGATTCATTTGAAGACAAGACACGTTTCCCAAAAGTGCAATCTACTTAATTTGAAACTAAAATCGAAATACTAAAGTTGAAATTCTATTGGCGCGTTTTGTAGAATTTTAAATCAAGCTAATTTAAATAAAACACTTCTTGCAGATTATTACAAATCAAGCAATCGCTTTAATATAATAGTAATAAGTATTTTATTGATAATTAAGAAGTACATTTTTTCAACTGCGCCTCAATCACAGAATTCACAGAACATTCAACGGCTTGCAAATTGGCCAGCATCTGTCCTCATCATGCGAGCAAACATCTGTTGTGTAATGATGCCCTTAGCTTCGTGACCCATTGAGGCTATTATTTATCTATCAGCGGCCCTCAAGTTTAATTAGGACCTATTCACTTATCGCCGCATTTCTATTTCGATCGGTATACATTTTCACGCTCGCCTGCGCCGGCGCTCTGCTCGTGGCAACAATGCTTCATTGATCGACGATTAGAGTTAAATTTTGTTCCACTGCACGTGCACTCGAACTTTTACTTAACACATTTGAATAGCTCTTTCGCCAGAGGATAGGGTCAGTAAATGAAGATATATATCATTTTTACCACTAATGTAATTGGCCTTTTTTTGATGAATTATATTTCTGTTATATAACAACAACTTCAGCCAAACGTAATAACGTGAAAGTCGAGAAGGTACTTTATTTATTTCCCGTCCATGGCAGCGAATTAATTCCATAAGCGCAAAGGGCGATATATAACTTTTGTTACGGGTGTAAGTAACACGGTATTTTAACCTCAACCACTCGTAAATCATACAAAATCCTCGCATGGCTGCACAATCGAATTTGTAACCATTTTTCAATTATCCGTTGTTGACCACAATGGCCGAACTTATTGGTCTTTTCGTTGTCATAAACAATTTGTACCGGGGGATCATATATACAAAGTACACCAAAATGACTCTTATACGATACACGTAAGGCACGTAATAATGTAAATTTGATTGACCAAAATCGATCCCGCAGCCCTGTTCGATGCAAGGGGGTCGACCTACTTGAATAATTCGATTGTTGCTGCGCCTGCATTCTAAAGCAACTTGTGCAACCGCTAAAACAATAAAACGCTCATAAAATCTTTTTCTGTACCTTTTTGATGACGTGTACAAGTACATTGTATCCCATTTCAACTGCTCGTTCCAATTAACTTTTGTAATTTCAACTTATGTACTTATATCAAACTTTAATCAAATCTTTTTATATTTCAGGTAAGTACCGTCGACGTATCAAGTTTTCACCGGAAAAGATAAGTAGATTGGCTGCGTTTGATGCGGAAAGTTTCACGATTTATATCTAAGCCGGGTTCCAGTTTTCCTCATGGACGTTTACGTTTCTTGAAACAAATTTCTCAATTCATTCTCTTATGTCGGCTTAATTAAGGTCTGTCTATCCACTGACCCTTCATTTGTACAGATGGGTCCCGACGACCTTATTGCGAAGCAAATTGCTCCCAGCCGCTTGCTTGCTACTTACCAAGAGAGCTTTCCGAAATGATTATTTACGCAGCTATGTTTCTCCATAGCTATCCTTATCCTCCGCATTTACATTGCCGCGTAATTTTATCCGAGAGCGTCTTCTACATATTTCAAAGGTCTTTTATCTGTCGGTATGTCACGCAATTAATATTACAGGCCGTAGATAAATAAAGCCCGCTTATAATAATGGTCGCAAGAATCGTACTCGTGTATAAAACAGACTTACCATGAAAGAAGAATCTGACAAGTTGGCTTTTATTTTTATCGTAAACTTGAGCGTAGAATAACGATTCGCCGGGTAAATAAAACGGTTATCTTAAAACTCCATCAGTGTTAGTCACGAATGGCGGTGGTATGAAAGGGCGAGCGTCGGATCTGTTTATCTGTTTGTGTGGACAAAAGTGCAGAGTAAACATCGCCACTCGCTGTCTGACAACCTGAAGAGCACTCCACTACTCCGTACAATTGTTTGCGATATGATAGAATGAGCATCAGACACTTACTTGTACAATGACAACAATGCTAACGCATTTGCGAAACTTCTCAAAACTCTCTGAAGAAATAATCTTTTTCTTTCGACAAATAATGTAAGCAGCTTGGAAGAAAAACGGAACTTAATAACCTTTTTGGCCTTTGCTCATTCCGGCCCCTGCTTTGAGTGTATACTCTTTTAAATTCGTCCCGCGCGAGGCGCTCCGATAAGCGAATTTCTCGAGTTTAATTAAAGAGCTATCGAACAGGCTGCTGGCGCTGAATAGCAAAATGTTTAATCTCAAATTAATTACACCTTGCTCAATCACACGGCCTCTACATAATTTGTATCTTAATTTTAACAAAATGTTAAACCAGTAGAAACATAAAAAATAAAAATAAGTGACAAAAAGCGTTGTCGTTTACAGGTTGAATTGAATGCAGTTCGTATCTTGATAACTAACAGGGATAAACTTCGGCAGCCATTTCTAAAGATTAACAAGATATAGTGTAAATCCCCCACAGAGCCCTCTTAGTCGAACGCTCAGTTAGGTAAACACAGTCTTTGAAGATTTGTTGTTGTTTCTAGGTGAGTAGTAAAGATATAGCGCAAGTTCGCAAGAACTTATCTTATGGGCTCATTACCAGCCCCACTTTATTCGCTTGTGTAATGGACATTGCTTTGCTTGTCGACTTATTGGTGTTATGCTTAAGGGGTTATAAAACGTGCCCACTGTTATTTCTGTAATTTTACTACAGCTCACACTTAAAAACGCCTAGCTCGCATCAAGGGAGTGATTTTTATCGGCTATGAACTGGTAGGTTATTATGTATAACTAGTGTTATTAATTTTATTTACCAGGAGTATTCAGCTTTCTTTGCGTTGCGCTCCGCTTACCGCAAAAAAAAAATTCAAGTTGCAAAATCTCGGCGCCCCCGTTGGAGATACTCTCTGTCTCTCGGTTAAGAACTTATGATTTAATCATTTTTGTTTTGTTGTACTGCGTGTACGTTAAGTTGATTAGGATAATTATTATTTCAGCCATTTAAAAAACGCGTTGCCGCGTCGGACATTGTGTTTGACGGAACTTAATTAATGGATGTCGGTTTCCAACGCTCATTTGCTCAGTCATCGCTCTGTAATAACGTAAGACAAATATAAGTTTTAAATTAGAAACAACTCACTCAGACAAGGCGACAATATCAAAATAAATCTAACGGAAATTCCAGAGGAATATTCCTTTCTCGTTTTATGATTTATCGTATCGCAAAAAGCTTGTCTGTATTGAATTTCAAACGTCACAGCGTTTTTCGATTTAACTTATTTCAGAATTTATTAAATTGAGTCTGTTACTTGATATCCGGCAAACAATGAGATGACGTAACGTCGATTATCTAACTTCCTCCAGTCTTTGTACAACATGGCGACATTTCCGGGTCGCGAAGTGCCCTCTGCCCGGGACGCCGCTCCGGAAAACTTGAATCACCGACTACACTTGCAACTTCCGCTTTCAAATTATGACAAGAAACCGAGAAATTACCTACTACTAGCGAAATGCCAATTTAGGGAGTCTGAAAACGTTTGTTTGGTTTTACTCCGTAAACATTAAACAAACATATAACATTAGGCATGGGCATAATAAGGATTAATTTTATATTTTTTGGCAAGGGCTTAGCAAGGGTCTATCTATATAGCCTGCGAGTTAAATCATCCCAAATAAGAACAGACATGTAGCAACTGAATTATGCTACAGATTTTACAGCGAAAAGGATATGGGTATTGTTGATTGCCTTACCGATTATAGTTGGAAAAACAAGGGTCTCCTTTTGTTCGTATGTAATTCTAGTAGTACTCGTAGTGTTATCGGCGTTAACCGGACGGCCAGGCCCTTGGCTCGACTGCCTAATCCCACTTCTGATTATCTTCCATCGAGGGTGCAATTATACCTCCAGCAGAACTCATTGAAAAGGATTTTCCAATTAGGGATTCTCATTGAATTAATGAGCGGCCTGAACATTGATAAAACACCTCTCCTCCGTCATTTCAACGTTATAAGAACCGTCATTAAGATAAATATTTCCCCCGAATATGAATTTCTTGCTCTAGCTCTTATCTCATTCTGTCATTTTCTCAGTAAAATTGTGAAGGGACGTCTTTATTTGCTACAATAATTGCGAACGCTCGGTTTTATATTACATAAGTCATCCTCTGTCGTTCGTTTCTATGGAATCCGTTTTAGTCCTAGCTAGAGAACTAAAGTATCCTTCGGAGACACAGGCGCAAATAGAGTTGTAGCGAGCAAACCATAAATCTTCTATTGTTTTGTCAATATTCATACGACAGGGGAAGTTGCTCGGGTTCCATGGCATCTTTAGAAAATCTCACATCGTTTTGAATATTGCACAGGAATGTTTATTGTTTGATGAAGATACCGGAAAGTTCGCAAGTATTTAACGATTCGGGTGACAGTGATTCGCGAACTTAGCGAAACAGTTTCGAACAAGGCCTCCAAAGCTTGCAGCCAGCTCAAACAATGGGACCATAACTTAGCTGAGCGAAAAGCTAGCGTTGACAAGGGTAACGTCCTGTCGTTATTTACGTCCCGCTTCTATCTGCGCTAAAGTGAAAAATACCTCTTGGAATAGTTTTCCAATTCAAGCACGGTTACTTAGAAGTTTTTTATAACTTTAAAACTCTATAGTCGTTCCTTCATGTTTAAAGATCGAGATCTCTTTATGATAGTAGGACAGAACTCCTTTTGGTGGCCATCAGAACCGCGAACTGTCAATAGACGAAATCCTTACATTTTAGGCCTTTTATTGTACAATATTAGTCACCACTTCTTAACACTATTTCGGTAGACTATGAAACAAAGTTAATAATTAGCCTAGAAACGTGCTTAGAAATTTACTTGCTACAATTATTTACCGTCACCACTCACCAGAGTCACCACGTCTGAAGAATTTGTATACAATATGGTGTGTAGGAATAGGAACTGTAAATATCACCAAAGCCATTTCTATTTGGCGTATAATAACTACAATAAAAGATAGCATGAGCTGCATGAGTCACTCATAAAATGCTCAAAGAACCACCATTTCAAAGAATATCGCTATTCTAACTGAATTTATGCAATATTATGTATAGATGTATGTATTTCGTCGGCCAAAGAGAGTGGTATGCAACCTGCTATACATACATGTTGCTGATTTATAGCTAGCTTTGTTCTAAAATATGGGCCTAGCTTAGCGACAGTCGCTTCCAGGAACTTGATATCTATCTGATACTAAATCGTCGACTTTCATATTAACGTACTTCGCAGAATTGATTCTCGGAACTATTAAAAGATAAGCATTTATAAATTTTATAATCATGCCAGTGTACAAGACACATTAAATAAAAGCATCGTTTCCCTTCTCCATACAACTCGTAGTGTTAACGGTTTTCAGTTAGATATATAGCTAGTTTTATTTCTAGCCATTCCAATTTACGACTCAAGTGCACAAAGTCTAAGCTAACCGCTTCATTTACCAAACAGTCTGAGTTTATTACTTCCTCTTTAGATAATTTGCAAATTAATCTTTTGGCCCATGCCTCGCAGACAGCTCCATAAAGACGAGCTTTGAAATCTAATAAAAACTCAAGTGACATGCGAATAAAGGCCGTCGGAAACACGATTTCACTGCCTCATTTTCTAATATGCTATTTATTTGTTAAAATGATATCGTAAATGTTTTTGTAGGTACATTATAACGATTCTTCTACCTCAAACTTTTTGGTGATCCTTCTTACCGAAACTTTTTGCTGATCCCAGAGCAGGAAATTATACAATATCTATGACAATAACGTATAAACTAAAAAAAACAGAACTAAAAAGCTACCTACTACTTACTTAAACCTATCCGAGCTACTCGGACCGCTCTTAAGGACCATGCTCACTTGTATCATCAATTTAGTTATAAGGTATATTGTTATATGTTTGCTAGTTTTGAGGTATTTATCTATGGGCCCATAGTTGTCTGAAAATTTCAAATACTTGACAAATATTTTTTTTACTAAATACAATTGCTAGCAAGGCAATTAACGATACTTATAGTGATTATATGCTTTGCTCTATACATTATCCAAAAATGTTTGAACTTGCTTTAAGCACTAATCATTGGCTGCCTTTAAGCTCCAGTCAGAAACGCCAACAACAGCCCGCAGACGTTAGTGCGTTCCAAACGTAACCTGCTCTGGCTGCTCTACACTACAAGTGTACATTATCCTTTACAACGATGGTAGATACCAATGTGGCTGGCCTTCAAAACGTTCCGCCAAATGTAGCAGTGGCCTTGTGTTTCTAACCGATGATTTTAGTCACGCCACTCACATTACGAGCACGGGCTGGTTGATTATTAGCCTGTTGAATGGGATGTGGCCTTTACTTACACGCCGTAGTAAAAAGGAAACGGAGCCACGTTTTGACTAATTAACGTTAGTTTAGTAACGTTTAAAACTAAGGCCCGTCTCATGGCTCATGCCTTACAAACGAACATATATACAATAGTAAAAAATATAAAACCAAATAAATAAAATTTTGCTGACAGTTTTCTGTCGCGTCACCTATGCCGCTATAGGATTGGCGTACAACCCGTATAAAGTACATTTTAGTAGATATTATAGGTGACTTTGCAACTTCTTATTCATTGGTGCTCTAATCGTGACGGAGCAATTTTTGAAACATTGGCATAGTAATTAAAAAAAACTCTAGATATTATCAGCGACAGAACTTACATGCCCTACATTTTAATAATTAGGTAAACGCTGGCTGGCTAAGCTAATCATATTTATTAGCTAAATCGCACATTGGACATGCAAGAACATTAATATATGAATGAAAAAATAAAATTATTTCAAAATATTATCGCTTGAATTAGGAGTTGGTAAATGTTGGTACAGGCCAGGCCATTAAGGTTGTCTTGAACAGAGTCATTAGTTATGGCCTTGACCAAATTGTCTTCCATATACTCGAGCGTTGTTGTTAGTGTTTAGAAATAGGTAACTGGCCAATATTAAGAAATTAAAAAAATCTTTTAAGTATTCAGTTATCAGCATTATATCAGCCATAGGATGTCTTCTGGATCTCTTTCTATTGCCTCTAAACTTAAACCGTTGATTTAAATGAAATTTGGGATGGGCATAGATTGAGTCCCAAAAGGAAGGACATAGGATAGTTTTTATCACTGAAATCAACATTTTAAGTTCACCATTGCTCCATTAGGTAAAAACTAAGTCGTAAGGAATTACTCTTGGTTTTTGTTCGTCAATTTACCGCGGTTCCGTGATGGCCCACCACGGTTCCAGCTCAGTCTGCTGTCTAGGTACTAAAGATACATTTAATACTTGCACCCGCATATTGAAATTGCCGTAATATATTGTCCTTGGCAAGTTAACGTGTTATGCAAATAATAACCCAACTTGTTCCACAGTAGTGCAGTTATGGGACCGCAATCAGTACTGCCTCTTGTCACGACTTCACCGCATACGATTAGGCATCTTATTTGATCAGCCTAAAGTCGTAATTTGCGTGTATTCGTTTTACAGTTTTCATTCTTGAGAAAATGTACCATTTCTAGACGGAAGCCCGTTATTGGCACTATTAGTTGTTTTTTATGTTGTTTATGGTCTGAGTCGTCTACGAGTCCGTTTTAGGATTCATTTGTTTCACTAATTACGCTCGAACGCGTTTTAGATTTATTAACAAGCGTTAAGCGATGTTAAGTACGCCTCGCCTTCTAAAGTTAGAACTTAGAAGCGTTCGTCTGCGTTTGCCGGATTCCTGTTGTACATGCACATACCGAATGCAAGCACTAAACACTTGACCACAGCATACTCTAGGACATTGTTTTATTATATTGTACAAAAAAGTGTCCAGTTCATAATTGTGATTTCCTCAGTTTCATCCCGTAAGATAACAAGATCTTCTCGTCTACCTAATCCCAAGTTATAACTATAAACGTTGTTGGGATTAAGCCGTTTTCTTCACTAAGATTTCTTTGCCGGAATTCTGGTGATAAACATCGAACGAAAAGCTGGGTTTGAACACACGAGAAATATTTTCTAGGACGACAATGTTCTTATATTTTACAAGAATCACAAAACTCTTTTTAGGGATTTTCTGGAAAACTCTTGCACCCACCCATAAAAGCACAAAATGCAAACATTGTCTCGAATCTCCGCTATCCAGTCCCCCAGCGTATAATAATCTGTAACTGGGTGCTTACGGGGTTAAAATGGGTTAGATAAGAACATTCTCACTATAAACTGCGGGCATAATCTTATTTAAATATTTTATCGGCTTTAAGCTGGCATTAACTGAACGGACATAAAAACCTTGCTGAGAAAAAGATACATGTATATGTAGTTATTTCTTCTTGAATGAGTATTATAGTTCTACCACTAATCTTAGGCGGTTGGTAAAGAAATTACGTGTGGAGTGTCTAATAGAAGGTATTTGAGTTTTTGGAATAAATCCAGTTTATTATGTTTTTACTTCGTAAAATACAAATAAGCTTTATGCAGCCAAGCCTTAACCAGTCCGTAGCTATCCATAATAATTTCTTACGGTAGACCTATAAAACGCTGCTAAAGTATAAATCCAATTAGGTAGGTTCCATCGAAGCCCTTAACCACGGTCGTAAAACTATAACGTGTGATCTTTCGCGGCCTAAGCGGATTAAATGTTAAATTGTACTCAACTTTAAAGGCTTTTCGTTTGAAGTAATAAAAATTACAGAGTGAATTGCAAAAAAATTTTTCATAGTTAAGGATCTGTAATTAGAAGCGCTGGTGGCCTAGCTGTAAGAGCGTGCGACTTACAATACGGAGGTCGCGGGTTCAAACCCCGGCTCGTACCAATGAGTTTTTCGGAACTTATGTACGAAATATCATTTGATATTTACCAGTCGCTTTTCGGTGAAGGAAAACATCGTGAGGAAACCGGACTAATCCCCTCAAGGCCTAGTTTAACCCTCTGGGTTAGAAGGTAAGATGGCAGTCGCTTTCGTAAAAACTAGTGCCTACGCCAAATCTTGGGATTAGTTGTCAAGCGCAAAATCCCATGAGCAAAATGCTGGGACAAAGCGAGGCAGAAGAAGATAAGGATCTGTAATTAGTCAAAAGTTAATTGATTCCATTGTGTGACGACAATTAAGCCATTTCTATTTAAGTTATATAGGTATATGCACGAAAGTGAGTCAAGCGTGTGCTACAGACTTATATGTGTGTGAATTAAGTAAATACAATTCACATGGTTAATTTTCGTAACACAAATGAATCAATTAATTTAAGACTAATCAATCACAGCTTCTTAACTACGTTAATTTAATTATGTCCAATGTTTTGGCAATTAACCCATACAGACTTGGCATACCTACGAGTATGACTAGTTGAGATTAGGCTTATAGGATTACTATAGTAACGCGAAATAGTATATTGTGTATTAAGGGCAGTATGGGGCGGTAAACAAGAAGTTAAGAACGAATGTGAATTGAAGCCCGAAGCTGATGTTGAGGCTTTATTAACACGAATTCGTAATTCCTGTATACCGCCCACAACACACTGTTTTTCATCACACCTGTGAGGAGAAAAAAGGGAAATTAATTAAACATCTGCCTCATTTCGTACGTACATTGCCGTTCCAGGTCGATGTCTAGGATTTACGGACCGCATTGCCTACGTGTAATAACACCTTTTACGAGCAAGTGTGATGAAAAATCGACGTACGTAAATAATACCACTACGAGTAACTAGGAAACGCACATACGATATACAACGTCCAGGATTCAAACCCAGGACTATTAGTTTAGTAAGCAGGGCCACTCAAAAGTCTCACAACTGACAAGACGTCAAACTAAATGCATATTCAGTTTATAGCATTTTGTTAATATAAATTATACCGAACTTGACGTATGATTAGTTGAGGTTGGTCTTGCTATTTGCGTCCCACGCGCGTGACTCACGCGCAGACGGCGCACAGACAAACAAACAAACAACGCTCGTCTAATGGTTTCCTAAGTACGCAACCATCGTGGGATCGACATTAAGCTCTGTAGGTCTATTCTCGATTGAGTTTTTGATGTATTATTGGAAATGAGGGTATACATTTCTACAGTGATGTATTGCACGTCCTGAAAGCAAACATGCGGCACTGCTGGAAGTGGACTACCTTACTGTATGTACGTGTAAATGTATGCTAGCCTAGCCTAATCCACGAACTTTCAAAACCCCATACGTTTTCAATGACACGTGACAAAATAAAAGGATGACTCTGCACTAGAGTCTTTGTATCTAATTACCATTGTTTTCTGATTTTGATGTTTATTCACGTGCATAATTTGCCAAGAAGAATCAGTTGATGAAAAACCTGTATTCTGGTATAACACATTATTTTTGTGATTTGCCACTTCTTCGCTTAAGTCCCTCCCCTCCCAGACTAGACTTAACGAGCTTAGTATATTTCACAAAGGCTAATGTTCAGTTCGGTTCCTATTACCAAACATATAAATATACAATGAACACTTCCCTGTGGTTATTACTTCCGCGCGATGATGGTGGTTTTCACAGATTACGTCATAGCGAATTGCTGGCTTTTAAGTGCTGTCGAATAGCTTCACATAAAGTTTTAATGACATATATGTTGTACCCGGGACAATTAAAAATAAAGACTTCTCCACACAAAGTTGCTTTCCTCATCATCATTGTTGTACATTGCATCATATTAGGGCGACCAAAATTTTACTAGACGCCTCCTAAATAAATGACTATCTGATTGAGATTATCTACTATATCCGTGTTAAGGAGACAGCACGGGTGAAGGAAATAGATTCTATGTTCAACTCGGCATTTTCACTTGTCAATGTTCGTATGAACTATGAAGCGCTCGGTCACTAGCACTGATTGGCAGAATCAACCAAGCGAACAACAAATTTCCGATAAAGTCCAATTGGAACTGCATACAGTCAAGTTGAATTTTGTCTACCCAGCAATACAGCGAACGAGCATTTCAAACCATTTTTGTTTATGTACCAGCATCCAGTAATTACATTACGTTTGATGCTTAATTAAGTTGGACGCCGGCAATGGGACGAAACGCTAGAATTTGTTTACCTTTGTTTGGTCGTTCGTGCTCAACGGCCTGTAAACTAAAATTCTAAATAGAACCATACTTTACTTTTTGCTATTGTTGTCTGCTACTTGGTCCAAGTCATACGACACTTATACCCATAAAAAAATATAATCTTTTATTTATTTATAGAACAAGCCCCGTTTTCATTGCTCTTGAGTATGATTGATAGTGATTCTGCCTAGGAAGCTATTAGTTTTTTGATTTCCGGTTAGGGCAATTTTTGTAATTTGTATGATGAGCACGAATATTTATTACCGACACTTAGTTGTTTTTATTAGGTACTACTATGTTGGATGTAGATATTTATCCCATATTTTAAGTACATACATGTAAATGTTGTAGTCTTGTGTGCGGTAGTGCAAAGCAATGCTTATATTAAAATAGGTCAATTTGTATACAAATATTTCCATTGTCCACAGATATTTATTAAAAAATTCTATTCAGTCAAAACAGGTACATGTAAGCTTCTTGTAAACTCTACTCGATGGTTGCATTGTCATTAAAACAAGTAGGAAAATACTCTCTAGTTGTTAAAAAAACAAGTACACTAAGTAAAACATAGTATAAGTAGTGATTTTTTTAAAGCTATTCCTGCCTCGCCTCACCGTCGCAGTCTTACAAAGCCACCAATTTCATAAAAGGCTACTTATCTTCTCCGCTCGCGTACCACATTCTCAGTTTCTGAACACAGCGGGCCTCCACAATGAGTCGCCTCGCGATGAGAGATTAAACTGATGCCTCAGCGGATTGCCCCACTTACTAAATGCCTCTAATATCCTGCCATAGCAATTATCCTCGTGACATCTGACCGCTTTCTTTATGCACAGCACTGTTATGCAACTTCTTTATTTTGACTCGACTAATGAAGGGGGAGGATAGTGTTTTTTTTTAGTAGGTATGTTTGTATTTGGGAACTGGCTAGTTGAAAATTTTTTGTATCATTTTTTAGAGACGATGAAAATAATGGAATAAGAGTTATTTTTATTCCTTTAACTGTACTAGAGGTTTCAATACTTCCTAATAGCTTTCTTAAATAGTGCATGTATGTGCACTTTAAATCTTTGGGAAAACCTAAAATTTACCTACTAACATAAGATGACAAAACACTCAAAACTAAACACAAAGATAAATAAAAAAACTGGGAGATAAAATGTATTCAATTAGAACCAATCATATTCTTCGCCTTTGTAAATTATTTTTGCAGTTGTATTCGGAATACACTAATGATCACCTTAATTGCCTGTGAGAACTATAATTTTCTCAAGTCACGATTATTGCCCATTACATTACAAAGTCAATAGAACTAAGTAACTTTATAATGTATATCTCTTTGTGCAAATAAATTCGATATCAGCTTAGCTATCGGTAATGTAAAATGTTGCGAAGATTTCGTAAGTTCTGATTTATGAATATTTAGGATTAATGAACCTAAATAAACAAATTTTAATTAGTAATCTTCCTCAAGTCGGTTTAAACGGTTGACTTCAACACTTTCTAAATTGACTTAAAATACATCTTAACTTTGACTAAGAAGTAATCTATTGGATGTAGATTCATTTTAAATGTTAGAATTATTATTTAGCAATATTCACTTCTGCAGTAAATGTACATATGTTGATATTTTTTTTTTACATATATGAGCTATTAATCTTCAGTTAAAATAATCCAATATTTCAAGCATCAGTTACCTCACTAAACCATACGGTATACATTGCATTGCATTCGCCGTAACCATCTCGTTAAAATTATAGCACATTCGACCAAAGGCTTCCAAGGCATTGTATAATAGCTTAAACGTAGGTTGGGGCAGTTAATTTGTAGTCGTGATTGAATTAACGAAGCTGCGCTTGGCAGAGCTCATTTCAAAGACCGTAAGATGCTATCGCCTGATGCCTTTATACTGACGGGCGGGCATGGTAATGAATGCTTGTGGCAGACGTGCCAGATACATCACGGAAAAAATGTGCTTCGGGGAAAATAAGTCGGATGTTTCAAACATAATTTTTACAACACGTCTAAGACTAATAATCGCATTAATGGTAAACGATTCCAAGATGTTGCCTACCCGTATGCTTCTATTTTAGAAGAACTCTGACCATGTACTCAAGAGAACAAGACAATCCATTTGCAATACCGATCTTAGAATTCCGAACTCATTATCTTGCGCCGTCAAGTCATATCGTTTGTCCATTCCTACATATTCTATACGGAAGTTAACAATAATTTAATTTCACTTATCTAGAGAGCGTTGAACACTTATCTCTCTCAGGATTAACGTCGTCACGACATTCCGTATCAGAGCAATCCCGCAGCGGGTAATGGAACGCAAACAGGGCTCCGAATTAATAATTTCAAACTGAACGGCGAATGGGAATGAATCGAGAGTTTCAATCCGGTTTGGAGTAACGACACTTGACAGAAGTCCTGAGTGCCTTTTAGGGATATGTACGAGAATAAACCGATTGTAGATAGCACTTCCTCGTCATTGCATAAACAAAAGCCTGCTGTAAAATGAATAAGAACCTGTGTCGTAAATAAAACATAGAATGCAAACCGGTTATGATTCTCACTTGAATAGATTTTAAACATCAACCTGAATATCTCGTGTGCGATTTATATCACAGCAGGGCCGTTGGGCTATGGCATCGCTTGCGCCTGTCCATTTGAAAATATCACGCATACGTCAAGCTGCACCCAGTAAGCTCGCAAGTTAGATTTTAAACAATTATAGTTCTTGGGTATAGTTATTAAGGTAGGAGTTGGTTTGTTTTGGGTGGAAAAGGTCTATAAGCAGTTCCAGACGGCTGAGTATGCTGTCTAACGAGGAGTGACGGCTCTAGGACACAATGGCTCAGGTGCTTGGAGGCAAGGAATGCTGAAATCATGCCAACTCATTCTTAGTCCGAACCGACATTATTAAATCGATCATGTTCAAGCGTAAATCACCGGAGCACGGGCATTGATTGTGATATGATTCTACCTTAAAATTTTGTGAATTATTTTTTGGAAGTAATGAGATTCGATACGTACGTTGATTCGATTCGTTTGATTGACGTACAGGTAATAATTATTAAAAAAATCAAATCTAGGAAAACAGTGTGTGGTTCATAGTTTGACGTGACGTAAGAGGGAAGAGGTTCTTCATAAGTTGTTAACCTAAGTTTTATTTTTTCGGTTTAGGTGCTACCATAAGAAAATTGAATAGACAAATGTAGGCAAATAGTACAAAAGCCTTATACGAGTATCGAAGGAAGAAATGCCACGTAACGCGGCGTAGGTACCCACAATGGAAATTGGCCATTAGTTATATACCACATTTAGAAATGCACACCTTTTCCATTTCGCTCTACTTATTCTGATGTGCCCCTCTAACTTATTAAATTAACTATCTTAATTTCTATTTCATGTTACATTTTCCAGTAAGTAATACGAATATAATAAAACTGCTCAAGAGCAAATATAATGAAAAATCTTTGAAGGCTCAAAGCGCCTTTACCAAAGTCCTCCTATGCCAATTCTTCGGGGCGTCATATCAGGAACAAAGACCTGCGTATCGACGGTCCTTGACATGGAAAGGCTTTTTTGCCATTCACAATACAGGTCTATATTCCTATCGTGTACCGAGAACAGGCGAGTATTTGACTCTTCCTAAGTACCTACCATAAATGGTCGCCGATAAAGCAGTAACGCGTCTTGAGGTTGAAGATATACTGGAGTGTTTTATCTCGAATGCCTGCCTGCGTTTGTCAGGCGATGGCAATACAGTAGGACTAGAAAAAGCGATCGCTAGCTCCTGGCGCTTAAAATCAAACCATTTCAAACCTTAACACCTTTCAAAAAGGTTTCAAGTGAAGCTGCATAAATTTGTTCTACTCTGTAGTGCCCTGAACACTTTGTTCGTAAAAGCAAAAGTATTCCATGCATTGTGATTACAGAAGCCCTAGAGAATAGCAATCCCAGGGCATATATTGATAATGCTGTTGTGTAAATATGCATGTCACGTCACTTCCGTATGAATATCGGAGGGTAAATTAATTATCTGAATTATATATTATAATAGTAAATATTTAATTTGAGTAAACTGAAGCTTTCGATTCTTAAATAAATATTTGGTCAGAACAATCTTCGCTAACGTTTAATCTTTAAAAAAATTAAGTTATCAAGAAAGACGAATATCTAAATACTTCAATTATTAGATACATATTACTAGTTATATATTTATTCTGTAAATTTCTGTAGCATTAGTTTATAAGACTGTTGGCTTAACAGTCTTCACGAGTTTTATTTAATATAGATTTAATTTTGACACTTGGAGAGACTACACCTCCAAATCTTATTAGTATTAAGTAAGTAAGTAAGTAAATATTCTTTATTGCACCACAAAGAAGACAAAAAAAAAAAAAACAGATTTACAATGTAAAGAAAGGTAGCAACAGGCGGTCTTCTTCCAGACAACCTTATTAGTACTCTCACATAAGGGACCTTTTACATCTCCAAACTTAATACATTTCTGTTATGTTGTAGTAATTATTTATTTTTAAGAATATTACAATGTAAATAAGGGATAAGTTCGCCTTTGTACATAACTTTTTTTTTTGTGTTAACATGTTTATGTGCAATAAAGTGACATACATACAATGTAATGTTTACCCAGGTATTTGCTGTTGTATTTATAAATGCTGCTATGTACTTTTCATGTTACTATAAGATATTACTGTAAATGTATTGACTTGTAAAAGAGTCCTTGATGCCCACTTACAGAATATTTTTTTGAATTTTGAATAAAATAAAAATAAAACAATTTTGGAGATAATCCTCATTATCATATCACCCTAATCTAAAATTAAAGTAACTAGGATTTACATACTGTAGCCAAATATGCCTGAGAAAGCACCCTCAACCTAGGATCAAACATACTACGTATAACTGTCTAAAATTAAATGCCTCCAAGGTCTAACGACACAAGATTATTAAAGTCTCTGTAGTAAATGAATACATCTTCCCCTATAGGATATTTCGCGACCCGGGTGGCGTACGAAGCCTCCGCTTGTAAAATTACGCGATATTTTGTAACCTTCAGGCGGCTCACAAATTGCAATCTCCGGCTAAGAGGAAAAGCGCGAAAATTCAATCTAGATAAAATAGTTTTGAAGCTATGTGATAGAGTTGTTTGGGGCAATATATTTGTCCCATATTTCCACGAATTCCCGATATCGGAAAGGAAACTTCGTAAGTTCTGATCGCGTTTCGAGATTAAAAAATAAGAGTTGATCTCGGTCATGCGTCAACCACTTGGAAAATTCGCTTGCGGCCGAGTTTGGTATCTCTTTATATCTATTAGGCTGTATTTTCTGCTTCTACAACTTGTGATACTCGACTACTGAAAAATGTGTTCAAATTTTGTTTTAGGCCAGTTTACTGCAAACATTATAAAAGGTGAAGTTTTAGTAATCATTTACTATTGTGACGTCACCCCTTATTAGTCCCCATTTTCCTCTCTGGATATTGACATTATAGAAAGTATTTTTACATAATTTGATGTATATTTACCGTAAATGGGCCCACTGATTAACAGTCCGCCGGACGGTATCGTCCTGTCAGTCAGAACGAAAAGTTGACAGTTCCGAACAACTGACAGGCCGATGCCGTCCGGCGTACTGTTAATCAGTGGGCCCCTTAAAAATAAGGAGCGAAAAACAGATTTACTACAAATTTTTAAATCCTCCTAACTCCTATAATAATTCAATTTCGAAAAAAAATTAACTTAGGGGCATAGCTCTGGTTGATATACAGTCAGCATCAAAAGTAGCGGATGAAACAACGCGCCAAAAGTATCTGATATTCCGTATAATTTTTCCAAATGTAGATAATTTTCTATAATTCGTGTTCAAAAATATATCTTTTACAGTCTTAGTTGTTCTATATTAAAGACATCACTTTTTGTTAAGCTGTTACGGAGGTAGATACTTATGAAGCGTTATTTGATCCGCTACTTTTGATGCTGACTGTACAACTAATTGTGTCAAAATATTTTCAAAAATGTTAATATCCAGAGAGGAAAATGAGGACTACGTTTGTATTAAAAGGCGATTTCACGCGGGTCCTCCACTTTCGTCTTAACTCGTCGTAGTAATACTAGTAATCAACTCTTCTGTCAATTGTAGTCTATATTCAGTAGTTAACTAGTTTTGTAATGCATTTCCCTTCATCTTAATTCTGACCAGTAACATGGTCGCAATTAACCATTATCTGGTAGAAATAGCCATGGTGGCGGACCACACAAAGCCCGCTGCCTGAAGCCACTCGTGAGCCATAAGTCCTCCGACCGCCCGCCAATAATAAAGACTTTCCCACTACGAACCAATCGCGCTATGAAGCTATAAAATCATTTTATTTGTTTCTATCCTGAGCAGTCTGAGCTCAGTCGCTCAATTCGCATGGTTCTATTGCGGTGGTACTAAAATTTAAGTTGGATACAAGCTGTTTGTAAAAAAATAAACTTTGACAATAAAAAAAATGAGGTAAAAATAACTTATGACACATTCATATTCCAATCATTGCTCCAAAGAATTATCGGTATCTTACAGAGAAAAAATTTGGCTTACGTGATTCCCGTTTGGTACATTTGTCAAATCGAACGTATTTAATTCAGTCCGAGTATGTAGGTCTAACAGGCTAAAGCTCAATACACTGTATGAGTAATATATCAAAAGCATATTCGAGCTTACTGACTTGTGTCCAGTGTGAACATTTTACAGTGTAGCAAGTACAGCGAATGCCGGAAGCCGGTCGCGCGTGGTCGACGGTCGTGCCCACGTGATTGACAGCTCACGCTTGAGGCCACATCTCTGTGAAATACCGCGAGTCAAGCGTTCTCAGCCCCGACACAGCGTTTCAAAATTAAACAACCTGTAGTTACACCTGAAGCGTTCATAGGTTTAAATTTGCCAAGTGTTTGACACTTTGTGTTGTGTTGAAATATGTGTGTAACATTCAAAGGTGTGTGTGAAGTCTGAAGTGCCTGATCCGTGTTGGCCTATAGCCTAACCCCTCTTGCGCATGAGAGGAGGCCTGTGCCCAACAGTGGGGCGTATTTAGGCTGAATGTTTTTTAAGCGTTTGACGTGGTTGTTGAATACAATTTTGTGATATTTCTTTATTAGAGTCGTTATTCATGCAAAGCTTTTTGAGCTTTATGTCCGACTTACAAACGGCTTGATGAAGACTTGAGAGACCGCATTACACATTAGTCCATAATATTGATGTAATCAGTCTGCCTTTTATTTCTTTTAACTTGTCCGTATTTGGCAGAGTTATAAAATTACGATTTCATCATGACTTCCAAGTTGACATTACTGACTTGTCACCTTGTACTATCAAGTTTTACAAGAATACAGGCTGGGCATCCGGCCAGGACTGGTCCATTGACACAATTGCAACCGAATATGGCGTCCCATTCATTAACGATCTACTTTTTCATATACCACTTAACTCGTTATGAAAACACTGATTGGCATGTGGCAAGCAAGCATCTTGTCTTCAATATCTTTACCATATTAGCTCGTGGTAAATTTTTTGATCTAGAATAGTTCTAATTTTTTTGATAATTATTAATTAAATTAGAATCAAGCATAATCAATTTCAGAGAATTTAATCAGCCGAGTCGTTATTGTCATAGTGAATTAAACCAGACATATACCTGTCGTTTAAAATTATACACCGCGCTCCATAAAATGTAGCGAGCTGTTGTTAAAACGTCGTTATAATTTATTTAACAAGGCGGCGTCATAAGGATCGTAATTTGAGAAGCAAATACTTGGCCAAGTCTCGTATTACACTTGCCGCAAATAATTAACGCAAACCTTAGATCATGGTGTTGTAGTGAAAATTTAATGAGGGAAACACAGCCATGCCCTTTATAGGCGTAATATATTCAAACTGGCTTGGGTTACTTTAAACGTAATGCTAAGCGGACCGGAGGTAACCGTGTTTATGATAACAATTACAAGAACAGTAACTGAGACATAACATTTAGCGTCAATTGAATTGTAACTGTTTCTTGTTAATTGAAAGTATCTAGAAATCTGTAACGTTGAAACTTTCCAACTTTCTGTTTGTCTTATCTAGATAATATTCTGTCTTAAAATAAATGAGTTAGCGCTGGTGGCCTTGCGATAAGAGCGTGCGACTTGCAATCCGGTGGTCGCGGGTTCGTACCAATGAGATTTTCGGAACTTACGTACGAAATATCATTTGATATTTACCAGTCGCATTTCGGTGAAGTAAAACATCGTAAGGAAACCGGACTAATCCCAATAAGGTCTAGTTTCCCCTCTGGGTTGGAAGGCCAGAAGGCAGTCGCTTTCGTAAAAACTAGTGCCTACGTTAATTCTTGGGATTAGTTGCCAAGCTAACTCCAGGCTCCCATGAGCCGTGGCAATAAGCCAGGACAGACGCTAGGAAGAAGGAAAGTATCCAGAAATCTGTAACGATAAAACATTTTTAACTTTCTGCCTGTCTTATCTAGATAATATTCTGTCTTAAAATAAATGAGTTAGCCGTGTTTTACTTTTTACTTTCTCTTTTTAATTCTTTAGTACAATGATGGATCACAATTTTAATAATTCAACATTGATTGAACAATTTAGAAAGTCTGTTAGCAATTAATTTGTTTTAGGAAATACAATTGGAAGCTTATTGATATTTTAATAAGAACATAATGCGATTAAATTTAATGAATGGAATAATAATTAATTTGTTCCGTAGCAGTGGCTAATAGCAGAAACGCTCATCATAACACTTGCAGATCGGCAATTGTTATAATTAGTGGCGATTATTACACCTCCGTGCTTCCTTATTGCTAGAGCGGTGTTCCAGTGCGGAACGAGTAATATGTAGTTCGAGTAAAGTTCCTTAGTACCGATCAAAGCGAAAGTTAACAGAAACTATAACTTAGCTGAAAATACTCAAAATAGAAGTCATATACGTAAGAAAAAGTGACCAAGTGACCAGTTCACTAATTACAGAATGTTATTTACTTATTTAGTCTAATATACAAATTAAATCAAAATATGTTGCTATTTTGCTTAGCTTCGTAGTTTGAACTTAAGTTCTTGAACTTAATTTTTCTACGATAGCCTTAAATGTGTAGAAGCGTTAGCCAATTTATTATTATATGTATTTAGTCAGAATAAATTGCTTTATCCTCTATCCATATTCGCTCTACCTTGTGGGTCATACCCACTTTAATGTATGCTTAAGAGGCAACAGAAGTGGTCATTTCTCCATACAAACGTACTCGACTGTTTACTCTGTGGCTTTTAAAGCTAGAGCAATGATTTTTTCAACACAGATTATTATTATTATTTATTAATATCTGTATCTGTTTTGCTTTATTTGATATTTTTGTTTCTTAAGGCGCTAGTGCACTTCAGATATTCGAGAAGCATGGTATTCAAAACTGACATCAATTGGCCCAAAAAGCAAAACAGTCCGACACAGATAATTTCATTACCATTTAGATCTCAAAATGTCGTTATATTTAGTTAAGTTTTGGAGGAGTAAACAGTCGAGTACGCAACATCGTTTTTTTAGATTTTTACGCAGGATTTTTCGCCTAACTTGGCGGTTCCCTTATCACACTAGTTTTAGGAGTCGCATTAAATATTTAAATCTCAGCTCCCGCATCCTCTAAACTCGTTCGCGTCTTACCTGTAGACATCGCAAAGTCCAGAGAATCAAAAGCTAATTTTTACGCACCCTTACAGGTGGAATACATTTCTCAAAAAACATTTGATTGCTCAAAGGTTAACTGGAAGAGATCCCTTAAAGGGATACGTTCGCCTTTGTACTAATTATGAGTGTTTTTTTTTCCTGTTTTGTTTTCATCCTTGTACAATAAAGAGTTATTCTACTACTACTACTTTATTAAGTACTGTACACTCAAATAAGAAAAACTTACATATAAATGTACCCGGGTCGTTAACTTTTATTGTATTGTCCACAGAAAAGTGAAGAAAAATATTTTCTGTAATATGTTTAATCCGTAGAGGGTATAACCCTCAACGTCTGCTAATAACAAGAGAAATGCTGTAATAATTTAATGTGTACTACCTATCAGTTATTCTGCATAGCGGTAAAAATGAAACGATAAGTTTATAAGTACATATGTAAATGTTAAGTGTAAGTATAATATGTAATTTACAGTATTTAATTTATACAACTTATTTATGTATACGGGTTTAAAATTAAATTGCATGCAAACAAAATATGCGAAGCTCAACAAAAATCATTGCGTATCGTTTTACTCGAGCCGCGAATTCCGCAAACCACTCACAACGATACCCGGCTCCAAGAGAATAAATCGCTCCTCATTCCAGGGCCCGATTTGGCGAAACGGCTTCCGTAACCGTCTCGTTACTTGCTGATTTATTTAACATTGTACTCGGAACTACGGGTCATATGAATATGAATAAAAAGCACCGTTTTGGCTCCGCATATTCAGAAAACACAAACCGGGAATGCAGCGTGCCGTATGCCAAGCTGAACAAAAACAATACGATCGGCTTCGGCTCCTTTAAAAATGCATTTCAAACTTCAATCTACTATGCGGGAGGCCTCTGCTCGATCCCAGCTTTATAAGGCAAAACCTGTACAGGTTTAAGATTAACGGACGCCCTCAGTCTATGATTGGAACAAATGAGTCGGAAGTAATCCATCCGTACACAGTTTAATCATTATAATATAAACACTTGTAACATCGAATTAGAAGGTTGAGAGGCTTTTCGTTTTACAAATTGATTTTATATTATCCGTAGGTTCGGGTACCGGCATAAAATTAAACAGCCGGTATCAGACCGTAACGGAAATGGGTTAACAACCTGTATATCTCTACAAGCGCAAGTTTAGTTAAATACTTGATCAGCATTGTGCTGCATTTGGAGCATTTAATAGGGATACATGTTAAAATAAGATAACGGTTGGCGATTTCTTGCTCAGACATAACCTGTTGCAAAATTTTAAACAGTAGTACAATTGTTTACGCTTACCCAACACGGTTTACAAATTAGGTGCGTACCGTTGATGATTTGATAAGCAAACTTGGCGCGCTTTGTTACAATATATTTAGCCTTCTGTCTACTGTTACAAGAGTGCATTCTCTATTTTGAGCCATTTTAATTATCACACAACGTAAACCAACCCGACGTGATTAGGTCAATCGGTGTCGATATTACAAACATTTTTTCATGTGGTTTATTTTAAGAGTTCCTGTGCGCAGTTTTGATGTAGACTTCACTTGGTCGTGGTTTCTTTATTTACGACTTGCGTTTGAAAAATAAATTAGATACGATTTTATTGAGCATTTGAATCATTACTTTTAACGATGATATTGGGTCATAAACTGGAATGAAAGCGCGTTTAGTTGATTGTACGCTTAATATCCACTATGCAGCAAGTGTGGCTACAACGTTTACTACATTTTAATTCATAAATTTCACAAGTACATCGTACATTCCAAGCTGTGAACGAACAGACTGTGAGATGTGAAAAGGCGGAGGTGTCAAGGCATTGTTTGAGGGACAAGCGGCGAGGAAGTTAAACACAGTCCGCTCTTCAAAGCCGTGTTTGTTCTGTACTTTAACAACTGACACCGCTAATGCAGGATCGCACCGCCGTCACTCCGGACGTAGTTCGCTGCAGTGGGTGCAAATTAAATTTGCAAACACATGATGCTTTTGCAAAACTTTTGTCTCAGAAAACAAATTGTCTGTTTTCTAGTCACTGTATTTTTATTGTTTTCTCTTGTTAGTTTCTCTAGCAAATAATGGCTGAAAATACTAAAAGATTACACAACTTACACTTAGAATGTCTTATCGCCTATGTTCTGCCAACACTGCCACCATGGAGCCAACTCCACTCCCCGAGACATTTCTATTTGTACTGATAGTTTTCCGAGTTACTGTTTTATTAATTTACCTTTTATCACCAGTGCAGCTGCTAGCATTGCTTGTGACAGCCGGGAATTAAAACCGAGTTCTTATCGACCGCTGTTAAAACGTAGCAATTTAAGTGGACTAATTGACGTTACGTTAAACCAGTCGGCAAAGTCAGTTTGTCATGTTTCCGTTGGCTTAATTGTTTTATAAATCAGGACTAATCTTAACATGAAATTTTAATCTGAGTAAAAAAAGACTCATCTTATTATTCAATGTATTTGTGAACGATAAAACATTATATTTCATGACCCATACATATTTAGTTACAAATAGCAGGATTTAGAACATACCAAATTCCCTGATTTCTAAGAAATGTGTTCTGTTTTTTATGTGTTCTGTTCTGTTACATATTCTGCATCTGGCGAAACCCTCATCCATTTTTATTGCCGATGTTGCGGTTATCTTCACGGCTCCCTTTTATGCGCGTGCGTTCGTATCTGCTCTTAGCTTCGACCACAACCTATGCCCCCATTTCATGCCTATCAATGGTGCTCTGTAAATCTGGTCGTGTAAACCCGATTGCACGAACGCGGGCGAGTCATGTTCGCAATCGAACCAACGTAATTAGACCTCCAAATCAGATACAACAGTGCGTAAACGCATATGGCATGTATATTGGCTACCTAACAAGCCCTTTGAATCATTCCGTGCCCGGCAAGCGATTGAATAACACCCTTGGACGAAATATTCCTAAAAGCTTTTAGCGGTACGGAGATTGCAGAAGAGTGTGATAAAATGTGTGTTAAGAATATTTTCAATACGAGAACGTGAAGTTGTTTATAGAAGATTCGTTTTAGTAAACTTCGTCTCAAGGGTTTGCTGCTTGACAATATAGGAGTAAAAATATGTGTTTACTTTGGTAAACAATCCCTTTTTCTGTTATTCATCGGTGATATGAGATAAGGGACCCAAAATCTTTGAGAATTTACTTTATTCAAACATGTATTTCGACGAGTTAGATATTTTTTTATAGTTCAATATCGTGTAAGTTCGTATTCCGTATTCGGCTATGATTATCTAATTATTTAGCCCTAAATATTATTTTCGCCCACTTAGATTTCCGATTAAAGTTAACCAACGTCCATGATTTATGTAGGCACTTCTCAACTTTATTGGCCCTCACAAGTTCGTGGCAAAGCCCTAAGGATATAGAGGGTGTTTGAGTTTGATACCGTTATATGACTCGCGTGTCACAATTGGACGTTTTACGACGACTATGAAACGTTCAGTAATCTGTATCTGTAGCTATTTAAGTTATAACTTTTTGATTTGTTTCTGTCGTTAAATGTTGGTCGTCATGTCATGTACAGGAGTTAGAATAAACTTATGCCTAGCTTTTATAAAGTTAGCTCATAATTATTACATCGATAGTCTAGTTATCTAGCTCAAGTTGATAAGCAGGCTGTTACAAGTTTTCGGTAACTCTTAACATTCATTTAGTATTTAGTTAAGTTAGTTTATTCCTAAACCTACGTATGTCTACATATGTCACAAGGCTAGAACTTTTGTTGCTCGGAATTCGACTCAGACTTCTTTTGTCTATACCGGTGTTAAAATGGCTGTTAGAAAAGCAAAAGTCAAACTTTTTCACAACTCATAATCCTTGATGTAATGTAATGTATTGATATTAGTCCAATTGATGCAATGAAATGTGCTATACAATAATTATTTTCAGTCTAACACAATACATGTGCTAGACTGAAAATTATTGTACTATAAAATTTGCGCATCGTTTAAATACGATAGAATACTGTACAATATTCTACAAGAACACCCTGTAACTGTAATGAAGTATTCTTGCAAATAAATGATAATATTTATTGATTGATTTATATTTTATAATCATTAATTATTTATTTCAGATTAATTTTATCCATAGAATAGTTAGTTTAGCTTATGGCTAAGTTAGTTACTTAAGTAAGTCTCGCGACATAAAATTAACCAGAATTTTACTACCCACGTAAACTATCTAGCCAGTATACTTATTTATATAATACATAATTACTACTTACTATATAAGTACAACTATAAATCCCTAATAAACCCCCATAAAGTAAATTACTACTTATCTGCAGCTAGACGATCGCTATTAATTTGACGTATAGGCTTCCTAAGCGCGCGGTCATTGACCGGCGCGGGCGCACCTTGTGGGATGCCAGCCTACCATAGTTCCCGGATGCCCAACGAGCTAGGAAATACCTAAACTCTCTTCGTTACTATATTTCCAGTAAAAGCAAGAAAAGAAAGTTGGCATAAACTTAAACTTGTATAACTTACAGAGGTTCTCTATTAAGTTACTATGTTTAATGAAAAGTGTCATGAAAAACGTTAACTAGCGTTTGGGTCATATTATGAATACATACTGTGATGTACATTATATGTAGTTTAATACATCAACCAAACCTGGTTCAACTTCTTATTGACCTCTTTATATATATATATTTACATCTTACTGGAGCTTTTAGGTATAAATAAACACAAAAAGTAACTAATGTAATCTAACTTGACATGTAAAAGCACTCTGGTGGCTCATTTGCAGAATATTATGTTGATATTAGATTTTATCATTTTGCACAAGAAAAAACTAAGTAGTAGGTATCTTCATAATTTTGGCATAAAAATAATGGCGGAAATTGACCCGCCGACCCTTCGCTCGCAGACCGTCACGGCAAATGGTTCGTGAAACAGCGGAAGACATAAATTAGTGCATACCACTGTATGGAAATATAACATTAGCCAAAAATATGTACCGGTAGTCCGGCACCTCTAAATAACACTAAATATGTGATGTTTTGATGCAACAAGTCGCAACTATCACTGAAAACTCTAATTATGTGTTACATTCCCTTCCGCTGCCTAGCCAATTAATACTCGTATCCATAAACCTACCTGTAAAGATCCTGTATATTGCACAGATGAAAGTTTCCCAAATGGTTGAAATGTACACCTAGTAGGATAATCGGGCATTCCATAAGATGTCGCAGCTACCTCAATCAAATGCGTAAAATTCGAGAATACAGTGGCAATAAGTTAAAACAGGCATGAAATATTATAGGACCAAATATCGCTTTTTCAGCATTTTCAGAAGTATTAAAAAAATGTCATTTCGTAAAAGACATTATCGTAGAATGTCCCTAATATACTTCGAGTATACGCTAACAAGAAGTATATTATCCAGTTTAAAATACTGTGAAGGTTTAGAAACTTGAAGGAAAATATTTAAATTCTATCCTAAACCATGTATTAAAAGGAGACCTATTCCGGACAAGACTAAGTATAATATTATGTAATCGTGCTTCTGTGCATTACGGCTAACTGCTGAATTAAATAATAATAATCGCCAACTTGGTAACTGGCTTCGAATTGTATCGTGATAACACTTTCCTGCATCGGTTCTATCTAGTATACCTTACATTTACCCAAAGGGTAGAACATCATCAATATCATCATAATTTAAGAGCATGGCTCATTAATGGCATGGATTGTTGGAGAATACACCAATTTTCACGGTCCTTGGCCAGGTTCTTTAGATCCCTGTAAGACACAACATTTGCTTTTGCTTTCAGTTATAAGAGTAGATAAAAAGCACGAATCCTAACATCATTTAAGAATGACTCACTGAGATCTTCCAATATCTAAATCGTGCAAACACCCTTCAAGCTTCTCGTATAGTAAAAATGTACCTCAGCTTGAATGCATAAAATAAATTCACCACAATGGTAACAGTTACCAATCAATTCACGTTACTGTCATCCATATCCTCGTACACCAAGCATCCATTGTACCATCCACTACGTCGTGAATGCAGCTCTGCTCTATTATCTTTGTTGACTCAGCACCCGTCTCTATCTAACTAGCATAAGCGTGTACTTCAATTACTTATACTTGGCAGGTCACGGAGTTATACTGGTTCTTCTCCGACCGGTGCTCGATAAGCTTACGCGAATAGCAGCCCTGAAAATAGGGACACGTCATACCCATGAGTAGGCGGAGAATTGTATTGTGGAAACTTTTCCTAGGAATGACGGAACGAAGTTGTACTCTACACAAAGATGCTCCCATTTCTAAAGTTTCATAACAAACGAGTAATCTTGTTTAGCTAGTTGCTTCGATGGTAGCAATATTATTTATATGAAAGAATTAATGAATAATGGAAGATCAAAGAACACCGAAATAAATGTCAAGTAACCAATAGGAAAAAGTCAGTGGAGTGGTGTCGCTGGCCCGGAATCATCCAAGTTAATTCAGTTAGGAGTTGAGAACCATACTTTTCTACCTTGAGGATGGCCAGGGGGCGCCATAAGCCCTCAAGAAATTACGTATACTTAAAAAACTTCAACCCATGCCACCGTGGCTGGGTGGCCAAGTCTAGGTCTAGGCAAATGTCGCGAATGCAGAGGACGCTGATTCCTTTCCAGCCCCAGGCACTTGGCCACTTTTTCCTGAGTATAATATTTATTTCCGTTTACAGCTTATATAGTAGTGTTTGAAATAACACAAATTATTATTATTTTCATAGAAAATAATTTAATTTGTTCATCGAGTGCAGATCAAAGAACAAGCTCCAGGTTATTATTCTGATTCGCTAAAATATAATATTTTTAATTGAACCTGCCCGTCAGCGGTAATCAACTAATTTTTCGCACCTCAGAATATGTACAAAAACTTTTTCTGACAAATTCAATGCTAAACTGGAGTTTGCCGTGACCATTGTTTTAACTTCGCCAAAGTTTCACATTTCTTGGCAATTATAGAAGTCGAAAAGCGTTAAACCATACAATTGACTACAATTTAAATTATATTGGAGTTGTTGAAATGCGAAGTTGTCGGCACACCCAGCGGTGGTTTATTCGAGCCTTTGTTAGGTTTCAAATTTATAAGTTGAGCGTTAACGAGCCGCAGATTGTATCTTTATCTTGCTACCGCGCTATAGCTCTCTGAACGAACCAACGGCTTCTATCGCAATTCTTCATTCGATTATACGAAGATTTATCTCCTGGTCCACTTTCCGACTTTGTTTTTGAACAGGCAAAATCTTATGTCATGGGCGCCTTCATTGCCATTATTTTCAACGAGCAAAAGTCGATTGTTTTTCGGTAAAGGGTACACATAAATAACATGTCTAGTCACATTACATGAATAGGAACATTTTGTGTTATTATGTTTTTATTATGACAGTCGATGAGATGACGGGTGACAGAAAGATATGGAAGGAAAAGACATGCTGCGCCGACCCCAAATGAATGGGATAAGGGCAAGCGAATGATGATGATGTTTTTATTATATTCGAAACGTAATACGAATTTCGGTATGGGAGAAAAATATAACGTTTACGGAAAATTAATTTCATCTGTTTAAGTCTGTGTGACCCTGAATAATAGGCATTGAAAGTTATCCCCTTATTGATGCCAAATATAAGCCACGTATATTCGACACGTTTAACAAATTAAACCCAAATCACAACATTGCTATGGCTTTTGAAACATTGTTTAAAAACTGTGTATAGCAATCGAACCCCTTAAAAGTTTTCTCTTGAAGGTTAACAAGACACCGAACTGATTCCAGACATTCTTGCCCCTCAAAGGACATATTTTCAGGTAAACAGAATATAAAGTTTCATTTTGTGTAAAAAGATTTTTTGAGAGAGAGATTGTGATGAATTGATTTTCGTAAAGCTCTTAAAGTACTATTTAACTTTAGCACTAAAGGTCTTTTCACACCTTAATAAGTTAAATTCTACACAAAAATTTAAAGCAACAATGGAGTCAGGTTGTTGAATAAAAATGTAACAAAGAAAAAGCGCATTACTCTTCCCTAATTTAGGTTAAACTCGGCTATCCTTTATTATACGTGTTTACGCATTTCTTCGTAATTTGTGTAGGAACAGCTAATGTTGTGCTATAATCATTAAAGCGAGGGAGGCGAGCCGCCCTTAATTATAATTCATTACCTTGTACCTTTTTGCAACGAGCTTTATATCGAATATTAATTTTAATAAAGGAACTTCTACTCGTACTGTACTGCATTGTCTCGTGTTATAAACTAATATTATGGTAAGACACCTTACTGGAAAAGATAACTATACCTATACCTAAATGTATTCGCAAGAAAGGTTTTTCTTTTTGATTTAAAAATGATAAACTTCATCAAAAAAGCTTACACTCTGTCGAGCTTCCATGGCGTTGTGTTGTAGAAAACTAACGTAATTTAAATACCTACCGATTCATTAATCCAATGAATTAAGAAACTTACGCACGATTAGCCTCGTACTTACCATAACAGTAAGTGCATAAGTAAATCGAATACATTACACGCGTCGCCGCGCGACATCCTACGTAAAGCCTCGAGACCGGGAGTCCCGCAAACTGCGATCGTCTGTCATTCGAAACGGCCTGGGTGGGTCGTGCATACCCCGAACATGCCTATCTACATGTGTGCGTGCAAAGCACGCATACAGAAATCAATTTTATCCACGCCCGCGAATACCGCAACGAATCGCATTACATGCGGTCACTGACATTTCCCTTTATTACATGTATAAAAAAACTGCTTTCCTAGTTGCTACTCGTATTGTAAAGTATATCTTATTCAGAACTATTTCAACGAGGACAGGTGCACGATAACATTTGATAAAGCAGTCCGACGATTTCATTGCTTGAGCAAATTTGCCAAGTTCGAAACCGTTCTCGTTGACCGGATTAATGCTTGGAATCCTGCAAAATTGTGTTTCTCCAGACTGCGAGGTCGTTGAATGATGGCACAATTTGTAGAGTGTGGATCCCTACTTTACAAATATTGTAATCCCCATATCCGCACCTTTCCACTCGGTTTATTGCTTTAATGCTACATGAATTGGAGTAAAGGTTACCACAGCCATTCTCAAGAGGACTGGTGGAATCTGTTTATAATTCTTTTAAAATTCCTATCTAAGATATCTAACGGTAAACAGTGGTTCATATAAAACGTGCTCTACCATATCTTTTCTAATGGACCACCTATTCTATCAAGTTAATAAGGAGGCGATTATTTTTTCCCGTCCATTTTTCCTGTGAGGCACGCCGTCGAACCAGTCAGCGCCGCTTCCTGGTGTTGTCCTTAAATGGCCCTATACATCAATTGATGCGTGTAATTTTCTCCATACAACTTTTTGTCGCGAACACATTCAACGGGATAGACAACTAATGTTTATTGCATAGGGTTCCCATTCTTGATATCCTGCTATAGACTTTTTACAATAAAACGTGTTACAATGTGCGGTATAGCAAGCTGGTCTGTTGGAAATACCTCCGTAGACAGACCAATTTTAATAAAGAAACGTCATGAAAATGAAACCATACTCTTCATTTGAAAATATCAGGCTCAAGCACCTGTCATAATTTTTTCTTCTACCAGGAAACATATGCATTTTATAGTAGATTTCCCGCACAGCCTCTTTAAGATTCAGAATTTGGCACTGACTCAACTTTTATGAAACATCTCGAACACAGGGTTGATCTTGCTTTCTGCCTTTTTGCAACGCAAATATATTAAACCCGTCTCTCACGTTCCGGCGGGTATTACACGTCGCCGTTTTCCACGCTTTATTTTACAAAATAAAAGCATTTTCCTCCGTTAAGTATTCAAAAGGTAAAAGCATAGCGTAAATTGATAAAATGCAGGTTGTTACGTTGAATTATCGAGTCGTTTGAAGGTAGCAACCCTGGGCCGCTCATCCAGAATTCAGAAAGCGCGTCAGCTGGTCCTGTGATTTATTCTCGAAGCGTCCGTGAAATCTACTCCCAGCGTTCTCGGGGGCGCGTATAAACTCTTTGCCATACTTACAGCCATTACACAGTGATTGGGACGTAATTGAAAATTTAGAGTGTTCGCGAGAACTCATTGGGCCCTCCGTTATTAGGGCAGGTGCGGAGGCAGAACCGAGAGCCTTCTCATTCGAGTTATAAAACTTTTTCCAATTTCCTCTCTATAAAAAAGTATCAATCCGCAGTTAAATGAAATGTAGCTATGAATTCTTTCAATCAATTAGGTCCTGATAAAAAATGTCTTCCCGGTGCTTTGCAAGGGTTCGCGTTATATAGTACTTTATATGGTACGGTAAGTTGTTTCTTGCAAGTATCATCGCATTGCATTTACTAATTATTTCCTCAATGGTCGTATAATCGCACAGCCCGATGAATTTCACACCATTCTTAATTGTCTGTGTTTCACACCCCACTGACTCCGAATTGATCGCGATTGAAAACGAGGCGTAGACTGCCATAACCGTTTGTTTTTGTTAAAGCGTTCAAACAGCTTAATGATCTTACGCTGATACACATTAAATTGGTACCTATTAGTATTATGTGCTTTATACTACCTTCATACTTGTTACTTTATTAAAATCGTAGGAAAAGCTGTTTTCTATATTTCTACTATTTCATAAAATCGCATCCCATTTAAGCAACTTCAGGGATTTGTGACCCCTGCAAGCTGAATATTCGTGTCAAACACATCCACACAAAAGAAGGTTTTTTATTATTATTTTAGATTATTATAAACTACCTAATCATTGCCCGACGTGATAAAAATGTGGACCACTGTTTTTTAAATAAAGATGAATGTGTCGTTTTAAAATGGGCAAACAGATGGAAATCGATGTCACTGGTAAATGTGATCTCCCTCCATCTTACAGGAAAGTTTCTGTTATAAAAACATCCTTTAGTTACATTTTTTGTTGTATCAGCCCAATCTCAACATTAGGATAAATATTTGTTTGAACGGAAACAAGCACCGTGTTTGGGTTGGGACTTTTGCTTTACCCTTTACGGCTTCGTCTCATATTTCGTTGCGACAATTTGATACCCTAGTTTTATTGATCAGTTTTCCGTAACAATCTAAGTGCTACAAAGTATCGTTGTTCAAGAATTTTATAGCTGGGCTTTGTGTTTTATACACGACTGACAACGATAGACTACGTCTATCTAGAATACCAACAAAGATAACAAGTTTATATAAAGTCTGGATGAGATAAATGTACAACCGTTAAAACTAGCTTTCCTCGACACCGAATCGTGCGAAACAAACAAAAAAATACACATACAAGTTTATATAGGTAGTTTCATTATGCGTGAAAACAGGAAAAAACGAAGCTCCATTTTAGAGATTTTTCACATTTTTTGGACGTAAATTTTAGTAGTGACCACTACTCGTATTATCTGTATGGTCAAAGTGCCTATCAAGATATTGACGTTCATGCCGTCGAAATGAAATATTATCTTAAGAAAGTTATTCTCTAAGATTTATGGGTATTGCCCGTCTAGTGACTCTAGTGTCATCTATAAATTCATAACTTGCTTCGTAAGTCGTGTCTGGTCTGAAACCTAACCTAATATTCTAAATTTATGATATACACTTGTATGTAACCTACACCTGTACAGCCTTTCATAGATTTAGATATAAATTTCAACGATGTAAATGTAGGTGCGTGAGATGTTTATTGATGATCAATTGAATATTAATTTCTGCTTATAATTATATATCTTTACCAGCTGTTGGCCACGACTTCGACCGCGTGTATTTATTTCTCGAAACACGCTTCAACCCGTTTTTAACCCTATCAGGGGCAAAAAAATTTAAAGCACTCAAGCTATGTTTAGTTGGTACTTTCTAATATTTTCTTTTCCTACTAATTTTAAGTCCCTACTCAAATCGTTCCCGTTCCACACTTTCAACAGTTTCAACCCCTTTTTAACCTATTAGGGGATGAATTTTCAAATACGTTGAAATTACTTTTCACGTATTTAATGAAAATGTCTTATTAGGAGTTTCAAGTTCCTAAGTTAATATAAAACTTGATCCCCATGCAAACTTTCATCCCCTTTTTAACTCCCTTAGGGGATACATTTCCAAAAACGCTAAAATTACTTTTCTTCCATTTTAATATAATAACATTTCACAAAGTTTCAAATTCCTAGCTTAAAATAAGCCTTTAACTTCATACAAACGTTCAACCCCTTTTTACCCCCTTACTGATACTGATACTTGGGGTAACTCCAGCCAGCAGATCCTGTAACAAGGACTAGGAAAGGGAGACTACAAGGGGGAGGCGATGTTGATACAAAATATCACTGTAAGCTCGCATGACTCTGCTGATTCAACCTAAGAGGCAGCGAGTCGGTGGATTATGTCAGCGTCACATCAACCCGGCTAAGCCTCAAACGCGAAATCAAACAAAGTACGCTCGCACACCGGCTCATTATGCAACAACTCCTGCCAACCCGCCGTAGGCACCCGCAGCCCGACCGAGACACCGGAACACCCAGTAGATAGAACTGGAGTGTAGGGTTTGCAGTCAGGATAGTAGGAAAGACGGGAAAGTTTTAGCCGACCCGAATACAAGGCATCGTTAAGTCAGCATGGGGTAGATAGATACTATACTTGGTGTGTAATTACAACTTTAAGAGCCAGGATAATCTTATCCTTATTTCTTAATCTCTGATGCTAATCAAAGCGTGGTAGGTCACCTGGGGCTGGCTCCGTATTACATGTCCTACGGCTAGTGCTGCCACCGCTTTCGGTTTCCTCTGGCTCTGATTCCTTTCGTTTCCGGTTGTTTATATATTATTTCCACTTGTCTTTTAGGCTGCTTCTGTTTTCGGATATGTATTTCCAATAGCATCGAGGTAATAGTGCCGAATATCGTGGTTCAGTGAGTCCTCCCACGCATAGGTATATTGGGCATCCCTCCTTCTCTTTTTTTTTTAATACTAGGTACATCTGTGGCAAACAAGCATACGGCCCGCCTGATGGTAAGCAGTCTCCGTAGCCTATGTACGTCTGCAACTCCAGACGACTTCTCTTTATATTTCAGAGCTGTTTGTATCGTAGCTCTCCTGTCCTGACCTGACCTGAGGTGATATATATAAGTGCCAAAATCTTTAATTTTATTTAATGGTTGTATAGGTGCAGCAGTATCTAAGTGGACCGTTAGCTTTCTTACTATACGGTCGAGGACAAGCTCCAATATGCATTGTGTTACTGATGATAAACAAAAAATAATAGCATTTATCAAGAAAGGCTGGGAAGGTCGTACATTATAATAGCACTCGACCCAATAAACATAGTAATAAGTAATAGTAAAAAATATACATACGCACTGAATAACAACACTGCCATTAACACGGTAGAAATATTTACATTTCCCCCCTTATCCACTAATATCAAACTTATATATAGGTATATAGTAATGTATGCGCACCAAAACTAAGCACTTCTAGGCTTCGTGAGGTGCCATCAGGTCACTTTTAGACAAGTGAGTGTTTATTCAAAGAAAATCAAGTTGCTTGAGTTGCGCTATAGTTTGCTTATGAACCTAGTAATGATTTAGACAAATTCAGCATATGTAAATGTCGATAGTAGTTTAGACAATTACGACGGGGCTGGTCGCTCAGCGGACATACAAAACTGGATTATATCATTGCACAACACAGACACTTCTAGCACAAGGAAAACACAAAAAGAGATATAGGTAATTTGCACACCGACTTAATTACTTTGGTTATTTTTCTCTAAATCACTTGTACATTTTATAAATGCAACCTAGTATGTACTTTCCAACTTTTTAGCTTTTTTATGTAGTTTCGACTCTACGTTGATGAATCACTCAGTCAGTCAGGACACACGCATTTATATTATATAGATTAATCTTATGTTACACACTCGCATATTTTTAAAGTGAAATATCTATAAGTTAGACACCTACTTACTTATAATTCTACATCCGTTTTCCTTAAGACAGAAATTTCCTTTGGGATGTACTGTACGGCGAGTATTGACAAACTTTGCTTATTTAACTTGTAAACACTACATAATAACTACAAACAAGTCGCAAAGTTCCATTATTTCAGACAAATTTAACTTACTATATAAATATTTTCATAGGTACCGTAAATTGAAGGTTTGTGAGGTAAAAGGTCTGGTTTATGTATTCTAGATACTTTTAGCGTAACGTAACGTCTTATTACGACGGATACGCTCGATGAAAACGCGTAAACTTATGCGTAAAAGAAACGCTCCAAGTTACATTGTATGTTTTATTACGGCAGTTAAGGAAGATCAGGCACTTTGAATACATAATACGGTCATGTATAATTGACTACACCACATTAACACTACTGACTTTTTGTCAATTCTTAACTTACATATACAACACACTCGAACTATATTATATGGACCAAAAAAAGTAAAAATATAAAGCGTGTTTAATTAATCCAGTACTAAGTCGCTTAACTCACATGATTTTCTATGAACCAATCATAATAGATCAGTATAAAATGTGGTCAGTGTACAGCGAAGCCCTGAAGGCCGCTCCCAGGCTTATACTTCTGCATATTGTCTGTGTAAACGCATCATACTAAAGCGGCGACGACATTTTATCCTTAAACCAACCAGAACCAGTGCAATGGAACCCCAAGATTCTTAACAAGTACGCGTATTCGAAGAGCACATTCAGATTTGTTCGCCAATACCCTAGATCTTCTCGTGCTCGGCTAGTGATTGAAACGACACCCTTGCATAATAATAAATCCCTATGCCGTCGCCGCGTGCGCAGCCCCTGAGGTTTATAGCTCACACTTCGTACTCGGTAATTACTTAAACTAGAGTGTATACTAAAAATCTGATGATGATAATAAAATAAAATAAATGGTTGGTATATCGTAAATTATAACAATTATTGTATGAATTTTAATTTTTTTTATGCCTCAAGTATAATTGCATCAAAAAGCCTTTAAAAATGAATAAAGGTAATCCATGCCTGCAGCCATGCATCTTTCTAAAATTGTATTTAAGTTTGAACAGCCAAACTTATTTAGTCTACCATGGAATTTGATTCCGTCCTTCCATTTTTACTGCCAAATAAAATGATAGGTCGCCCCAGGTCAATCGTTAAGCTACACAACTCATACACCTCCACCAAACATGTCTATAAAAACGTAATCCGAAAATTTTCAGAGTCATTACCCTCGGGTATCACGAAAAGTATCTCCACCAATATCCAATGGCATGCAATTCTAAAAAGCACGATCAACCGATAACACGCTAAGGCCGATGAAACTTTTTTAAATTTGCGGGCAGACTTGGGCTCACGCCAGACTACGTGCTTTGTAAATAAACATTCATGTGTTACAGTTACTACGTATTCACTATTTTGGAACTCAAGTGGGTCCCCTAACGTTTAAATAATAAATTACATGAACAACGCTTATAGCCAGTACGTGTTCAGACTGGCCACAGTTTTGAATGTCTTTTACTAACTTTAACCATGTACTTTATTAATAGTTTACACGCTGCATGACACGTTTTATCCTTTAGTGTGTTTTTGGTGTAGGTATTGCATCTGATTTTACACAAGTATAAATCCTGAAATTCATATTGTTGATAAAAATGGATCTATATCAAATCTAATACGGAATTCGTATACCGTACCGTACGTGTAAACCCAAATTATATGATCTTGATCTAGGTTATATTACTTATTTAAAATATTATACTTTAAATATCTCTAAGATTTGTCATTATCACCTTAAGAACTTCCATTCCGCGATTCGCATTAGCTTGTAAGAGGCCATTCTGAAAGAACACTTGTGTCCTGATTTAACGTCCCATACGTGTCGATAGTGTCCTGGTGTAAATCTTCCCGACAATAAAAGTGTCTGTTTTATTGCCTGCTAGTAATTCCTACTTATTTAACAAACACTGCCGGGATTATTTCGACACTTCGTGACATTTGTTTGGGTAACTTTGTGCTGCTACAACTCAGGTTACAAGTTGTAAAACAACGTTATTTTGGGGTCTCTACTTGACTGAAAATATTTGACCTAACGCATTTCATAAACTGATGTTCATGATGCTACAATAAAACATTAGCCGCAACATCTAAGATAAATAAGCTTCTACTTATTGTATGCTATGGTGTCATTTACAAGTTTTGGAAACGATAATGTATTAATAATTCCAAACTACTGCTGTCCCGAACGTTATGACAAAAGTTTTAATTATTAGTCACATAAATACGTTTCTATTGAAAATTTAGCGGCCGTTTTCCCAGTAACAAAGCCCCTACTAAGCGAAATGGGAGTTGCAGTACTTTACTAAAAGGTCCACATTGTCAGCCGATGTCTGCCGTGTTACAGTCACATGTGACCAGCCATATTCATCCTCTCAACCCTCGACCCTTCGCTTTCGGTCAAAATAGTAATAGGTCGCTACATGCCTTCAACTTTTAGGTTTACGTCCATTGTAAGAAATATCCCCGTCCCCACCATAGTCGGAGACATTCGCATAATTTTTTGCCCTAATTTACATTTTGTTTGCCAAACAAGGATACGTCTTTGTCAGAATAGGTCTATTAGGCACACGAAATAAACATTTATGGTAAACAATTTAATACGCCATTTACGGGAAACTTCGGAAATAAATCATTGTACCCTCCGGTGTATAATTGGCTTAATTTAATAATTTTGCCAGTATAATTACTCACGTGCATGCTGTTCCTTATCCAAAATATTACGAGTAAGATAGGAGAGATTTATGTGGTTGATTTTGAATTAACACGAATACCGAAATCCCAGATTCGCAATTTCTGTTACAAAATTTTAACTAGCACCTACTTTAAGCCGCCTAACCTTACTTAAAACTACTTAGGTCAAATTGGGTAAACGTGATCTCTTGAAAGTACACCTGTTTCTGTATCTTATAGTAGTCAGTAACATACGGATCAGTACTAAGACAACAAAATTTCTGGTGAAACTCTTAGGGAATCGTGAAGAAAGTACATAAATCGTGTACCTGCTGAAAATTTATACAATCTCCTTACTTCAAAGGAAGTACTTGTACTTAGAATAGAGCTGATATCAGCAATTCATGAAGCCTTTCCTTGCAAAACAAGTGGATGCCTTATTATTTGTCGCTGAATCGACGACGAGCGAAAACAATATTTATGAGGGATTGTTACTGCATCATGCAAAGCATCTCTTTACGTCTTAGTGATACAGCTTTTCTTAGCGCGGCACTGAACTTAAGAACTTATGAAGACGTAGATTTTTTTCAGTTACCTCATCGAAGTATTCGATTGTCTCAATGTGTTTAAATATATACCAAAAATGTCAGTTAAATTTAAAATTCTTCGCACGCCTCAATCTCAATTCTGCAGACTGTAAAGTTCAAGTGGTAAATTTCAGCTCCAACATGGTATTGGCTTTAATGATAATATTGGATTGCCCAGGTCAATCCCTTAGCACACCAAAGTAAGGTCGAACGAAATACTTTAACATAGCCAATTACATTGTTTGAAAGGCTTCGTAACAATGCCTTGTTGGATCGCTTTTAACTGACTGCACCTGCTGTCTGCATTCCCAGCAGGACATTTTCAGCGAATACCTTCGAGACGTCAGTAACTGATTGAAAGGCAAAGATTTACGCAGCGACAAATGAGCCGAGGCTGCCGGCATTTGTTGTGATTCCCAGACGATCCCGAAATAGATGGAGTTACATTAAATGACTCATATGTTGTACATTCAGATTCATTACATTTTCTGATGCCAGAATACCATGAATGGATATAAAGTTTTGTAGGAAAATCAATTACCGTTTGCGATCTTTCGGTGTTGTAGTGTAAAGTTGACAAGAAGAACAATAAACTGAGCAAATGGGCATTAATGATTCCGTGTCATGGAATGAAAATAGTCGGTTCTTTGGTTGAATGGTCGATAAATTTGCGATGTTATGTGTTATGGCTAGGGAGCGCCATAAGCCCAGAAAATTGCATATACTTAGAAAAATTCAACCATGCCGTTGTGACTCGGGTGGCTGAGGGGCTTAGGCACCTGCCGCGATTGCATCGATTCCAGCCCTGGGCACTGGAGGCCTTGGTCACTTTTTCTTTCGTATATGTCATTTATTTTGAGATGTTATGTGTATTTTTTCCGGAATTGTATATCGTGGCATTTTTTATTTATTTTTACATCAATACACGAGGGCCGGGTCGTAGGTAACTATAAGAGATACTTATATTTACATACTTATGTGTACTAGCGAGCCGCCCCGGCTTCGCACGGGTTACACAAAACCTTAACAAATTATACACCTAAACCTTCCTCAAGAATCGCTCTATTAATAGGTGAAAGAAAACCACATGATAATCCGTTATGTAGTTTTTGAGTTCATCACATACATACACACATACAGACGGCGGGGGTATAAGGTGTAGTGATATATACATAATACTAGCACATAGTAATGCAATCATGTCCCCTCGATACTGCTTTTAATTATACCCACAAGCTGGCGTTCTCATAACATTGCACTAAGGCTGTATGGATAAAATCGCGGATTTAATTCAATTTCCATAATACTTCTAAATTTCCATTATTTAACATAAACGTGCTTGCTCGGTCTCGATACGACTGTCAAAGAGAGCACGCATGCAATATTCAATATTATCTAAAGTTTAATACCCTCTGTTAGTGTTATGGAAATCCTAATAACAATAGTGATATAAACTTAGTCCAACGCTCCGCTCCCACAGTGTTCATCAAAATGCTAATACATCCCCAGCTCGGCTACATACTTCAATTCACTAAGCCAAGTAATTGGATCCCGTACAGACAGGCTTCATGGTAATGTAAGAAAAAGCTATCCTTGGCACCATGAAAATTTAATGCCCCTCAAGAAGCCTGCCAGATTAAGACTTAATCCGATATCACACACTACTGTGGTTTTAAAAGGTTAGCACTGAAATTCGCCTTAAAGTAAGTGGAGTCGGGTCTCCTCATTCGATCTCAACACCTCTTTCATATATTTATTGATAGATAGTTGTACTATTTTAGAGACAGTATCTGCTAAATACACTTAATTCATCAATCACTCACTCTGAACGTAAGAATCTTAGATGTGAATTTTTCAAGTAGACTAAAGGCTGAACATAATTAACTGATCAATGATAACGGTGTAAGTAACGATAATCCATCTTTAGGCAAGCACATAATCCAGTAAGATTGGGATGAAGATTTATTCACCACTAATGAGATACTATTTTCCTTATTTTCGACTTACTTGCTTATGTGACTTATGTCCCATATTATCATGACTAGCATCATCTAAGAAAAAGAAACCATCGGATTTATCCTCAATGAATCATAATAGAAAGCAAAATCTGAAGCTAAAACGCTGAGTTCGATCTATAAATCCCTTCCTTCTACGCAGCAGTGGATCAAGTAACCTCGTTTGGTGGGCTAGGAATCTTTTCGCAAGTTCCCAAGCCATAAATTGTTACGGTCGATTGCGTGCGAATTACTTCTTAGAGTTCGCCGACTCTTTATCTCTTATTGAAGAAGGAAAGTATTTTATTCACTTCAGGTTTTCTACAAACTGAAGGACTTAATTAACTGTGTTGTAAGTTCCCGCAAATGTCTTAAAACTGCAATAATTTTCTGTTCCATATAACTACTTAGAGAAATAAGAAGAATCGTAATGTGCATATCCTAAAGGGATAAGCTAAGCAAGAACTCGTTTCAGTCCTTACAAATTGCATACAATCGCATGCGCATATAACATGCTGCGGCCTTGCGAGGCCTTTTCAAAGTCGTGACCCATAGGCCTGCCTCCCGTAGGCAATGGATTACCCGAACAACGCTTATGGTACAAAAATCTCGACCAACTATGAGTTTCAACTCAAGAACACAGAAATAATCCGATTTCTAGATTGATAACACTCTGTCACATAGCGCCATCTAGTGGTGTTAGCGTAACTTCGTTGTTTTTTTATTTCTCTTAGTGTTATATTTTTTTAGAAATATGAAACATGATTTAATTTAATTAGTTTAGTTACAAATATAAATAGTTGTATTTCAGCATTTCTTTCTGGATATTGTGTCGTTAGGTAATGAAACCTACATGTTTTAAAAGGTAGCACAATTGGACTGACAACACACAGTTCTGGCTGAAAAGAGCACTAAATTTGAAATGTAGGGAAAAAAAAGAAGGAGAAGAAAAGACGGCATGGGTTAGTGTCAGAATACTGATTGTTACAAAAATTAAAATAGATATTTATAAAACTCAGCGTGGAAATTTATTGTCGCCATACGAGTATATAGTTCCGGAGATTCAGATTTTGGTTTCTGGATTTTAATAGGTCGAGGCAAATGTTGCTTTCCTTTGCCAAGTTGCTGAGGAAAGAGGAGCGTGCCCTTGAGCGTGGCAGGCTGATGTAAGAGACGAGTCTTCTCTTCGTCCAGTTCGGGACGCCTTCACGGCCATTGTTACGAGTTCCAACCCAAATGCTATTTTTGACTGCAGCAGACTTTTCTGTCGTCTGTCTTGTTCGTCAGGCGGAATGCAGAGGAGTTAATTCGGAGGAATAAACATCGTCTGTGGCAGCAGGTATGTGTTGGCCCTTTGAAAACCTTAGGAAATCCTTTGAAAACCCTTAGAAAATCCTTAGGTAGCCCTTAAGAAGCTCATAGTTTACTTGTAGAACAAGTTTTGTCATTGTCATAGATCGGTAACCTTTTGCTTTTGTCACATTTATAGTGAATAATTTTAATATCATAATCAAGGTTTACTAAGGTCTGATGGACAGTGTTGCTCGCCAAATTTAATGTTTAGATGTAACTTTTCATAAAATATTTACCAGAATAAAATTTAATTAAACAACTAGTTTGTTGGTGATTTATCCTATAGTGTAAGAATACAGATATGAATGAACCAACAGCTCTACCGTTAGCAGACTGAGCTAGAAGTTGAATCTTTAGGGTATGTAGGAGTTTTGAAAGAAGAAATAAAACGACTATCAAGTGAACTCTTGTGTTTTCTTTCCTTTAGTACATCCCTAGGTATTATGTAACCAGCCGGGTACATTTCATAGATTTACAGGTTACATAATTGGCGCCCACAAGGAATCTGTATTTTACAATTCAATTTCTAAGGATAAACCATCAATTTTAAGTATTAAAGTGGCAAACAAGACATTTTTCAAAGTATCTACTATATTCTATAGTTGTAGACAGGGCCAACACAGTAGTATTTGAGTATATTTATAAATAGAACCAATTGTTGCCAATCAATGTTTTTATTTCTTTATGTGTAATTGTTGAAGTGATTCTATAATATTCTGATCAGTAAAACGGTTCACCTTGTATGGTAGGCAATATAAAATACTAAACATAATTTGTGTGTGTATGTGCAAAATATGAATTTAATCTGTGTGTAAAAAAAAAATACTGTGAAATTTAATTGAAATTAAGTGATACATTCAATTAACATATTTTGTGAAGTTTAAACCACCAATTTTACAAATAATTCAAATTGATAATTTTCTCCATTGAAAATAGTAGGGTTGTTTGAAGCAAAATAATTATTGTTTTTAAAATAATTGACATTTGGAATTATTGTTTTTTTAGCATTTGATAATATACACATTTAGCAGTGTACAGCTTGTTGGTTAACTTTTTATAATGGAGAAGAGAGAGATTTCAGTTAATCCTTTGTGCAAGGAGGATCTTATTTATGAAGTTGAAATTAGGTCAGAATCTCCGGCTTCTACAGTGGACTTGCTTAAAAGACAACTTAAAAGCTTATTAAAAGACTGTCCATCTGATTCTATAGTGGAAACAGAACTTGACCCGGCCACTGAATCTAAAATAATAGCGTTTAAATTATTAGATTTGGATAATTTATGGAAAAAGTATGAACAATCAAGAGAAAATTACACTTTTATTAAGGCAAAAGCATTGGCTTATCACTTATTTCACAGAATTTCTAGGGTTCGACCAGAGGATACAGGTACACAAACACAAATAAAGGCAAGTAAACAAACACTTGACAGTTTTTTGAATAAGTTTGATAACGTCGGTAAGGTGACTTCTTTGTTAACGACAGGTGAAGGTTCTTCTGTTAATTTTGTGGAAGAACAAGTTGTGTCAGAGTCGGATTGTGGTCATAAAAGTATTTTGAAATGGAATCTCAAGTTCAATGGACACACAGATCCGAAGACTTTTTTGGAAAATGTTCAAGATCTTCAGCAGGCTGATGGAGTTACAGATTCCAAACTTTTGTACTCTGCAGCCAGGTTGTTCTCGGATCAGGCTCTTATATGGTTCCGTGCAAACAGGAATAAGGTGTCATCTTGGCAAGAACTTGCAGTATTGTTGTTAAGTGATTTTCAGGATCCAGAGTATGATTATAAGTTAGCAAATGAAATTCGTGTTCGTACGCAAGGAGAAGATGAGCCACTTCATCTTTATTTTGCATTAATGTCAGGAATGTTTAATAGGCTGAGTACGCCTTTATCTGAAAAAGAAAAATTGGATATTTTACAAAGGAATATACGTCCGTTTTACACTCAACAGTTAGCCTTGGTGGATATCAGTTCAATAAAGGAATTGCAGGAAAAATGTAGGATTATTGAAGTTACTAGGCAGCGTTGTTTAAACTTTAAAGAACCACAGAAGAATAATTATGCAGTTATCTCACCTGAATTCTTGTATAAACCACAAAAGAAAACACAGCCAGGAGTTTCGGCTGTTTCTTCTTTTAATCAATCAGATCCATCTAATTGCATTAGTCATTCTTTCGGTAATAATAAGTACAAATTTGAAGGAAAACAAATGTCAAATAACGCATCCAATGATGTACCACAGAGTTCACAGACGTCTACGTCAGATATATCAAAGTCAAACGGAGGCGAGGTACGTTCGAATACTAGGAAGGTTTGTTTTAAGTGCGGGAAATCAAATCATAATTTTAAAAAATGCATTCAACGTGGTTGTTTTAAGTGCGGTAAAGACGATCATTTTAAAGCGGATTGTCCTCAAATGAAGAACAAGGACCAAAAAAACTAGTGGACGACTGTGACAATAGCACGCAAAACATGCAGGTTTTGGCGGCGATTGAAAAATATTACAGCTACGGATCAATTGCCACAGTCTTATTTGCTACTAATGAGGACGATATTAGGCCTTATCTTCAAGTAAGTGTAGGGAAACAACAGGTTATAGGATTGTTAGATTCTGGAGCTTGCGTTTCTTTGTTAGGAAATTCATCTCACACTTATTTTGAAAAGCTCGGATTTAATTTGGATAAAAAAAGTCAAGTTTCTTGCACAGTTGCTGACGGATTTAAAGTAGAGTCGTTAGGGGTAATTTATTTACCGGTCACTTTTAATAATGTAACTCATATAATTAAGTTTCATGTTGTACCATCAATAGTTTCAGATGTAATTTTCGGTTGTGATTTTTGGAAAGCGTTTAGGCTAGCGCCTGAAATTTTTAGTAATATTGATTACAGGAAAGCTCCAAAAACATTTTATAGTTATCAAATTGATGAAAAACAAATTCACACGCTAACATCATTTGATAATTTAATGCCGTTTCAAAGGGAATTAGCATTGTCAGTAATTAAGAGATTTGAAGACATTTCAGCGGAAAACAAAGGTTTGGGTAGGACGACTTTAATTGAACACGTGATAGACACAGGCGATGCCTTACCAATCAAGGCTAAGCAGTATCCTCTTTCGCCAGGAAAAAGAGTTGCTTTAAATAAAGAATTGGATAGAATGCTTGAGCTTGATGTGGTAACTGCTACTGAAAGTCCTTGGAATAATCCGGTCATTTTAGTTAAGAAATCAAACGGTGACTGGCGGTTTTGTTTGGATTGTCGGAGATTAAACTCTGTTACTAAGGCTGATTCATATGCTATTCCATATATACCACAAATTTTAGATAGCCTTAAGGAGGCAAGATTTTTATCATCTTTGGATTTATCATCAAGTTTTTGGCAAATACCATTGAATAAAGATTCTCAAGATAAAACCACCTTCAATGTTGTTGGCAGGGGGGCCTTTAAATTTAAGGTTATGCCTTTTGGCATTTGCGGGGCACCTGCGAGGCAGCAACGGTTAATGGATATGCTTTTTCATCAAAATTTTTGTTCAGATGTAGAGAATGGTAAGGTATTTTGTTATATTGATGATATTGTTATTTGTTCATCAGATTTCGATACACATTTGTTACTTTTGAATCGAGTTCTTGAAAAATTAAAGTTAGCAAATTTAACTATAAATCGTAAAAAATGTAATTTTTTCCGAAGCTCATTGAAGTATTTAGGTTATGTGGTCGACGAAAATGGGTTGCGGACCGATCCTGATAAGGTGTCTTCTATCTTGAACTTTCGTACTCCGTCATCAGCTCGTGATGTTAAAGTATTTCTCGGCACTTGCTCGTGGTACAGACGGTTTATTCGTAATTTTTCGACAATTGCTGCCCCATTGAACAGATTAACAGTTAAAAGGGGAAAACATGAGCTTAAATTTAGTTGGTCGGATGAAGCGGAGCAATCGTTCATTAAGTTGAAGGAAGCACTTGTGTCAGCACCAATATTAGCTGTGCCGGACTTTGAGAAGCCTTTTGCTGTTCACTGTGACGCATCTGCTTATGGCCTTGGTGGTATGCTATCACAAGAAATAGAGGGTAAAGATCACCCTATAGCTTATGTCAGCAGGTCGCTAAACAAAGCTGAGATGAACTATAGCGCTACAGAAAGAGAGGCGTTAGCAGTGATATTTGCAGTGGAAAAATTTCAGGCTTATTTAGGCACAAGCAAATTTAAGGTTATCACGGATCATGCATCATTAAAGTGGTTTTTAAAATTAGAAAATCCGTCAGGCAGGTTAGCACGTTGGGGGTGTAGATTGTCTCAGTTTAACTTCGAGATAGAACATAGGAAGGGCACTGACAATGTGGTTCCTGATGCATTGTCAAGACTCTTGACGGTTAATGTTATCAACACGACTCAACAAGATACAGTAGAAGATGTATGGTATGATAAAATTTTCAAAACATGTCAAGAACATCCTGCGAATGTACCAAATTTTCAAATCATAGATCAAAAACTGTACCGCTACAGTAAAGGTAAATATAGTTTAACATCAGAGTTTGATTGGAAGGAAGTGGTAAGGAAAGAACACAGACGGAAAATAGTCGAGGAATATCATTCGATGCCAACTGCAGGACACTTAGGCGTATTTAAGACGCATAGGAGAATATGTTTACGGTTTTATTGGCCAGGAATGTTCGATGAGATTAAAAATTACATCAAGGACTGTAATACTTGTTCTGCTTATAAACACTCCACCAAGCGAACTTTGGGGTTAATGGGAAAACCTAAAGTTTGTGGTAGACCTTTTCAGGCGGTTTCGGTTGATTTAGTTGGACCTTTGCCACGGTCTCAATCTGGATTTACGTTTTTACTGGTAGTAACTTGTTGTTTTTCAAAGTTCACACTCTTGTTTCCTTTGAGACGTGCTACGAGTGCAATTGTCGCTAAGAACTTAGTATTGTATTTTTTCATAGATTTACAGGTTACAACTCATAACATTTTAAAATATGGAGTACTTTAGTTTAATGGAGGTGAATTTATGGTATTAGCCTTTTATGTCCAGTTCAATGCGTGGGTGAGTACGTGAATACATTTGTATCAGACCTAGAGTGTTTTGATTGCAATCCAATACAACATTAATAATGTTCAGGTTCTTGCTCGTATTTATGTTTTTCTTTTGAAAGTAACAAAAAATATTTTCGAGCTATATTAAGATACAAACTGATGACAACATAGATAATCTTCAGTCAGTTTTCAATGTTATCAATAATTACAAGATTATAGGTATAACCTACAATAAATGCCAGTAGGTGCACGTAGTTGTATTAGCACTTTCCATTTGCATTTTATGAAGGCCGATATAAAACCTTTTTTTGACGGAATCTAACTATCTGAGGCTCTACAGAGTCTACAGCGAAAAACAAAATCTTTACCTGCCCCTCTATCGCTCGAATATGCAAGAGCGATTGAGAGAGAGGTAACGAAATTTCAATTTTCACGGTAGGCCCTCTGACCTCTCATCAGTTCGATTGAAGAAATCTATAATATCTAAATTTACATTAGTGACCAATAAATAAGTTGGATGGATTACGTAGTAACCAGTGGGTTACTACGTAATCCATGGTAAGGGTCTGCGTCGCCATCGCCACCCACGTAGCTCCTGCGGTCCCAGGAGCCAAGGCCGACCCACAATGGCTGCACTTGTGCGGCTCCGAGCTCTATTCAATATCGCTATCTGTTTTATTTGGAACTAGTTTCCTGAGGGCAGTACCCTTTAGTGCGCCATTCACAGAGGAATTCTATTTGCAACCATTATAGGGCGAAATTCAATTGACTGTGGACCTGTGAAGATTTAAACGTCTTTATACTCTTTACCCATTGCATTGTTTGCCTGTGCACGCAGGAATGAAAATTAAAAGTTATTCGGAAAAAATAGAAATCTACGAAAAGAAAGGAAAAACTGCATCATAATATAGATTGCATCTTCTCAAATGTGTAGAAGGACTAAATCCTTTCTTGGTTGTAGCGTAAAGACGCTCTTTTCGAAAGCGACTGCTATCCGACCTTCACTCTTATAGCAAAAATAGGGATTGCTACTGTCCGGTTTTTTAGGCTGTATTAAAAAACTATGCTGCCCTATACCTAAATATGCTTTCAGTTCATTCAGCATCTCGCCGCGCTGTGTACGGTCCAACGACCAGCTTATATCAACGCCAACGGAAATTTATGCCAAGTGCGGAATGCGTATTATTGCACTGGCCGTATGCGATGCCAGTACCACTACAGCCATACACGTCTAAAATAGACGAACGATGTCTGGGACTTCTATTCAATTAGAACAAAAGGGCTCGAGAGGCTCAGGACCTCGGATTCTGACGTTTGAATTGACTCAATTTAATCGGTTAATTTCGAGAATCCAATTAGACTGATTGAATATATTTAGAATACAAACACACACTTATGTATTTCACAAAGAACTGACATTTGACTATGAATTGTATAAAGTGAAAGCGAATTTGCAAGATTTCCTAATGCTTAACACTTAACATTTATATAAGTTCATTTGTAAAGATCATCAAGATCGTTCCATGAGTTGATCGCATTAGGTAGGCGCACCCTGCTTACCTGTTACCTTATGCCCGTACGAACGTAACGAACAAACAGTCATTAAGTAGGTAGGTGCACAAACAAAAACTTACTTAGGTATTTCTCCTCTCATAGCTATTAAGTTCAATTATTAATTAACATTGAGATTAATTAGTGTGGGTTGTAAAACATATGAATTATTCCAATAGTTATTAAATTGCATGCATTTCAACACCGCTTATGAGTGTTTTTATACTAGTAAGCTAGAGAAGCTTCCTAATCCTACACTTAAATGACTATTACAGCTTACTGGGCTTGATTTACAACTCTACTGTAAAATCTTTTATTGCTATGACTCTAAGCACGTTTTACTTCGCTTATCAGCAGCTTAGACCGCCTTCGTCACATTCCTACCGTGTGTGTTATAATTCTACCGAGTATTATATTATATGCAACGTTTTATACCCTGTGATATTTAATTCCTTAAATGGCATCTGTCATAAAATGAAAATACCTATGTGCAATTAAATATAGCATCCTCATTTAATCGTAAAATATGGATAATTTAATCATAATTAATGGTAACAAATATTATGGATAATTTTACCTGTATTTACGTTTGCGTCAGCGTTATTGCTACGTCTAATTATTATAACTAATTCTATGGAACATTTTAAATACCTTATTACTTTACGCAAAGCAAGGTCCAAGGAAAAAATTAAGGTAAAATTTTTGTGAGCCTTGCCCATTCCGTGATCTTTATTTTAAGTAGTCTTCTAGTCTAGCATTGGTGCTTTCTTACTTCATAAACTAGGTATCTGTGACATAGATCTAAAACCTGGTCCAATTTGTATAACGTATTAGTATACTCTATTATTACATCACACATATAACGTACGTAGGAACTATTTCGTAGTTGATTGCACATTTGATTGATCACCTCACAGTGTTACGAAGTATTGTAGAGCCCCATTGTTGGTTAACAATCTGTGTTAAATGGCGTCAATTACAACTTATATTTTAACGTAATAATTAGAAACGTATTGTGATATGACAGCTCCTAATTTCTTAAATATCCAACTCACGAGATAGAAATCTTTACTTCACGATAATACTCCGTTAGTGATTGTCTGAAAGTGGCAAAGTGGCATACAGATAATTCTTATAAATTTTATTGGAAGTACTAATTGATTCCAACCACTTATTAAAAACCAATTTTATCCAAGTAGAGAAAGTATTTAACAGTTACCGAAGCAGAGGATGTAAAATTATCCACCGCAGTAGGAAACATAAATCCCGATAACCTGTGGGTTAAATAATGGTATGTGATTAGTCAATTTCACCTTTATTACACCCTGCCATTGAAACTTGTGACTAATAATCCCTATTTCCTTTATCTTCGAACAATGTCTGCTTATAAACGAGTATATCTTAGTTATTTTTATATTAAAACCATATTTCTTACCATGATAATTCTGCCGTTTAGATTCGACTACATTTTTCAAAAGATAACCCGTTTGAGTAACGCAATTGAGATGTCTAAAAGAAAAACTCGGAAATAATATTATAGGTACGTACTTTTGTTATTTGAAAGCAAACTTTATTTGGATTACAAGCGGTGCGTTCAAAAGAAACTCTGTTCGTAAGAAATATCGTTTCAGTTGCTTATTTATATTTTTTTCGTTGTTACAGCGGAGGGAAGCCTGTCAAACTTTGCGCTGCGCAAAGTTCACTACACGGCGAGCCACCCCCTCAAAAAGGAATTGTTCACACCTGATACAAGGTAAAATTTGCATTATTAAGTATGAGAAAAGATACCATTTTTTTACCCGCACCGCATATTTTTGGGAAATCCGTCAAGGGATGTGGCAAGACCGCAGCGAGTCTCGTTTGACTGCATTTTTGATGAATCACAATTTTTTTGGTTCCATTCTAGTTTATGAGCATGAATACACCAGAGTGTAACATATTTTGAGAGTGAAATGTGACAGTAAGCAGGAAATATACAGTGGGTACCTCCCGGTGAATGTAATAATGTTTAGTGTTATTTTAAATTAATTTTTAGTTTAAAATGTATTTAGGTATTTTATAAGACGGTAATTAGATTATGATAAACGATTAATAGCTAGATTATCTCTCTCTAAATACTTTTTTTGACACTCAATAGGGTCGTAAATCGTTTTACACTTCTTTACAGTTATCTTTGCTGTTAACTGTATTCACATATCCATTTCTCAATCGTAACCCGTCAACCGTACAAACCTCAACGCTCTCACATTTCAGACCTACCAGCTTGCGCAACCTGTACGAGAAGGCGACCACGGACCGGCTCTCGGCCTCCATCCTCGACCAGCTGAGGAAGGACTCCCAACATTCCCCCTACCTGCTCTGCACGCCCGTGCTTAGTTCAAAGAGACGAAAGATATATCAGAAAGTCGATGTGGAGATTGAAACGCATGTTGTAAGTATCTAACAAATAGACGAAGTCTTGACACTGGTAAAACAAATGCTCACACATTTTTGGCCAAAAAGTATGTTGAAACTAGTTTTAGACTTAGAACTTTATTTACTGTATTCAGCTTTAGTTTAGGTTCCTTCAGTTTTAAGTGCTGTCATAAGCTCTAACTCGTTTTTGGACACAATCCCGTTATCATCTACTTAATTAAATATGATAAATTTGTCAAGCCGATATAAAAATTGACGCGACACTGCTTATGACGTCGCTAGCGGATTTAAGTATTTAAATTCTGTTTCATTTTCTTTCACTAATTACAACAAGAAATGTATTTGCTAACAACATAACATAAGTGAATAAATCAGCAGCATTATTAAATACGCAAACAATTAAAAGCCTCAACAAAAACATTTCAGCCGTCAGTGGTAGAGCACCTTCGGAAATGGACATCAAAAGAGGCTATCGGCGACGTGACAGCGCTGCCGGACGCTTCCATGCGCATTCAGAGCTCCGTGACATTAACTCCTGATGAGCTGTCCGAGTGTGGCTCGGGCGACGACGAGCCCATCGACCACAGGTTGCCCAGCCCTGAGGAACAGCTGCGGGTCATCGCTTCCAAGTGAGTATAGATTAAAAACCCAGGCAAGACCGACAGACATTTCATCTCATGTCAATACAATGCAGCCATTGATTTAAATAGTGTTTCTCCATCATTCTGCAAATCACAGAAATGGCGGCATTCAGAAGTTTCGATTCTGCTACATTATTTTCATATAGGTAAGGTTAAAATTACCGATTACTGATAATATAACAACAACGCCAATAAGGTTAATTGGCTTTGTAACTGCACATCATTCTAGTTTCTTATGATTGATTCGATGCAAATGAGGGTAATTACTGACCTTAAAGACAAGTAGAAATTGTTTGTTTTAAAACACACTAGTCTATTAATATTCAGCTCGTAGTGTACATACATTGTTTTACGATATAAAAGGCACACGCACAGACGAATTGCCTAATGGTAAGCGATTACTGTCGCTCATGGACACCCAACACCAGGCATAATTTGGGACTTATACTTTGACAGATTCCCCCCGGAAATGGTCGCGATCGACACGTCGGGCAAGTTCTTCGACCGAATGTGCAGCTCTCGTAAGTCGCTGCACCTGGAGTCGGTGCCCGGCGAGACGGACACGGTGAAGCGCCGCACGCGCACGAGAAAACCCCGCGGTAAAAGACGCAACACCATATCCGGCACTGATCAGAAAGAGCTTAGAGAGGCTATAGCTGGGTAAGCTTCTAGACTGCACCTACACCGACTAATAAATTACATTATCCATCACATAAATCCATAGTAATAATCACCCCTTTACATCCTCGATAATGTAATCTATTAAAGCGTCCATTAACAACCGCTGAGCACAGTACTGTGTCGGCTTCAATGACGTTCTTGTTCAATTTACGGCACTTTTAACAAATCTTTGATAATATTTTGTGCTTCTGTGTATACTGTAACATTGGTTGTCATTGTTTCCTACTAAACGAGGACAACCAATTAATTGTGCACTTGAGCACTAATTGTTCATAAGCTTCACGATTAATGAAATCTTTGAAGAGCGCCGATGTTACGAGACTAAGAAGCGTTCTTTGTGTATTACAACTATAGGTTGCCTTATGCGTGTGACTAATGCTTTGCTTGGTTTGTTTTATCGTAGCGATACATCAAATGCCGCGGCTTCTGGAGAGATCGAAGATAGCACTGTCATCAGGTCGCGCTCTAGCGATCTTCTTAAGAAGAGTCCTATTGACCCCGTAACTAAGAAAGGACACTTCAATACTCTAAAGGAATGGGGTAGAAGCCGACTGAAAATGATCGGTAGATCTCCGAGTGCTAGCAGAGATAGCTTTAAGGAGTCCATGAAAATTGACAAGAAAGATACAAAGTCTCCAACTAGACAAGAAGATAAAGAAGTACAAGAAACTGTCACGATGCGTAAGAAACGCCAGGGAGATGAAGACAGGAGAACGCATCAAAGATGTGCCTCGTATTCCTCTTCTGAAAAGAGCATAGGTCTACCTGCGGCGCAAACTACGGCAACTATTAACGTCGGGGTCAAATTACGGGGAACGTCAGCTCAAAGAAGACAAAGGCGATCAGCAATAGGCAAAGATGAACCACATTCGTCTAGCGGTAACTGGTCGGCCAGCTCAGAGTCAGGTCGAACCAGTATAGGATCAGAAATAACGTCCACCACAGTGCCACCCCGAAGTTCAACCTCGGCTGCGACATCTAATAACTCGCTTAATTTCCATCACGGTCCACCGAGCTCTATTATTAGTAGGAGAAGATTTCTTAACACTTCCGGATCAGGCAGCGTAACTAGCGAAGGAACTCTCACCCCTGACATTATACATGATTTACACGAGGATTTAGAAACGAGTTCCGAGTTTTCTTGTGATACCGAAGGGTATTACACCTCATTCCATATGGATTCGGGGTTAAAGACATTAAAAGAAGAAGAAATATCGCCAAGCACGCCAATGCACACCAGCAACGCCCTCTCCAACTCAACTGGCAGTCAAACTGCTGAGAACGAATATGAATTATTTGGTAAAGGGTCCACTAGCACTACTACAAGCTCCGCTGGAACTGTTTGCACAACGTTAATGGCCGCTGGAAGCGATAGGTCACTAGTTATCGGGCCCAAAGTACCAGAAAGAAAGAGTTCTTTAACAATGTTAAACCGCAGCAGAAGCAACAATATTCACAGTGCAAATGCTAGTTTAGACAGAAGCATGACTTCTTCTTTCTCAAAATCTCCATATAGCAGCCTTAGATTCAATCCTAGCCGTTCTTATACAGAAAAGCCAATGTATAATAATCATTCATCGCCTGAAATCAACCAAGTGCCAACTTCTACAATCACCATTACTAGAAACATCGGAAATAATAGGGAAATGACAGCGGTAGCTGAAATTCATACAGAAACTGAACTTGAAAGTGCCAAGAAAAGCACAGGCACCAGTTCGCCAGATTCCGGTCATAATACTTCTAGTTCACCAATCGAAGACTCTGTATCCAGCGCTCACGGCAAGAACAGTCTATCTGAACAAGATTATTCCGAATCCTCAGATTTAGAAGGAACAGACAGAATAGAAAGAATAAGATATAAAACAACAATAAATAGCTCTAGAATTCCTTCACTCTGTGTCATTACTCCAACCAATTCTGATGACGAAAGCGAAACAAGCAACAAAGAGGTTGATGTTTGTAAAAAGCAAGATGCAGAGAAAGAAGGAACATTTAAGAAATCAAACAGTAGGCCTAAACTAGATCTTCCTGTAGAAGAAAAACCAAAAGAACCAAAACACATTACCGACCTGACTAAATCAAGCAAACCTCATACACAAATCAATTTAAAGCCCTTCAATAATTTAATGTGTAAGCTCAAAGGAGTACTTCCTGCTAAACTGTCAAACAAAAAGTCACCTGTGCCAAAAGAAAGTAATTTGTCTGATCACATCTACGATTCTGGGGACTACGTAACAATAGCTGATGTTAAAAATAACAACCAAAAAGTTAGCCTTAACAAAGGTATTTACGGAAGTACTGATATGGTTAGGAAGAACTTACAAACAGTTTTATCTGGAAAACTACCAGAAACTGAGTATGTGTCTTTGAATGAATTGCCAAATTGTTTAAGTGAAAGTAAAGACTTCTTAGAACATGGATTACATGAAACACCAACGCCTGCTTTAGAAGAAATCCAAACGAAAGGTGCTAAAGTAACTTTGGACTCTCAAGGCCAAGTTATTTACTCATCCGACACGCTTAAGCGCAGAAAGGGAGCACATACTACTTTTGAACCGGGGCCATTCGTACAGGAAATAAACGCCACCACCGCTGTCGTTCAGAGAGAAATGGCAGATGTCGTTCAAATAAGTGATGAGACTGACTTCCCTTATGAACCTCCTCCACCCGCGAGCAAACCCACATCACCGCAACTAGGAAAAGTAATTATTAAAGCTCCCACACTTCCTGATGGACCTGTAACAACAGAATTTGTGACTCTACCGGCTCCTAAACCGAGCACGATCATTACCGCCACACCTGTCACTGAAAAACCTACGACTCCGACAACTCCACATCCACCCAAGGCTATTTCTAAAAACCCGCAAGATATACCGCGAGTAGTAGAAGTAATTCCTAGGCCCGGGGCGTATGTTAATATACACGATGCGGAGGGCGTCAGCTTGTCGCCGACGAAAGATGATTTAGCAGGTAAGAATAAAACGAAAAAAGACCCGATTATTGTTAATAATAATTCAGACAAAGTATTAGGGACGTCACCTGATATTAATGACGTTATCATTCCATTTGTGCCCAATTTTCAAACGCCAATTATCTTACAAAATAGCAAATGTAGGCACGAACTTAGAAAATCTGGTAGTAAAGTAGCAGAAGTATTGAAAATGTTTACGCATAGAAATAACATTAATAACAATGGCGAAGCTGGAAGTAATGAAATTACTAGTCCAAACGGTGATAAATCAATAACTAATAAAGTTAAACGTAGTGATAGTTACAAACTTGCCAATTCACCTTTAATGCCCATTAAAAAGCTCCTGAAACTTGAAACATTTAACAGTAATTCAAAAAAAGTAGACTCTCTAGAAATGATTCAAGCTGAAATTAATGCCGATTTATTACGCGAACAAATAAACTACCCAGCTTCCGTATCCCCCATTCTTAGCCATAGAAGTTTTTCAAATGATTCGGAAAATTGTGAATGCACTAATAATAGCGGTTCATATGTTAACGATAGTTTTGAATCTCAGTTATCAGCATTAGCGTTAAGTCCTTTTACTACTCCAATGCCAAAACGGCATTCTGTCGCGTTTATACCTGACAATAGAGATCATTCTTTAGATATTTTGACTGCTATTTTGGACTCTGACCCCGATGATGTTTGTATCCTGCATTCACCACCGTCATGTCCGCTCTCTCCTACTAAAGTCACTGTACCTGTAGATAGTTCAATGCATCGAGCTCGCATTTTATCAGTTTCTGAATCAGATTATGGTACTGAAATCTGGTAGATGTAGTTTTACTTTCACAATATATAATTGAAATTTATAGAGTTATTTGTTACCTGATTTGATGGTATTACTTGTGGAAATAAAACGCTTTTAGATAAGACTTAAATAATGTGGCCAACTTTGTATAATTAGATCAATTTGTATGGATATATAGAGAAGTTAGTTAAGTGAAAAACAATGATTTATATTTCTAATTCCGTCCTTTGAAAATTTCGTCTTCCTGCCATTTTTGCCTTTTTAATACTGTGATATGAAAATCTTTATTTTGATGACTAAATTAGTTTTCGTTTTAGATACTTTTTATCAAATTTAGCTTTTTAAGAAGCACTGTATTATATTTTATTAAATGTTGACACGGAAAGAATGCATGGTGGTATTTCGCACCAGCCCAGCTTACGATTAGTTCACGATTTTTCGTTTGTAAGTGCATGGTGTGTTATTCTGTGTGTCTTCTGTGTTTTGTAATTAATTTTATTATAGAGTCATTGTGAATTAACGCACTGATTTCATTTGTCTTCACCTTCGCTCCTCACCTCACTCACTAGCACAGCACTGAGCTCTAAATTTAAGAAATAAAAGTTCTGTTTTTACAACATACACGATATAAAATGAAAAAGTTTTAAAACAGGATTTTTTGCAATTAACAGTCTTCCAATACCTCATTATTTTCGCACTGATTTGTAAATACGTGTCACTGGATATTTTTAATTAAGAATATGGGACACTTAACAATTAAAAAAGGAACTAATTAATTAACAAACTAGGTCATTCGTGATTGGACTTGTCGCAATAGGCGTAACACAACTAATTTGTATGATTGCCGTTTTCATAACGAAGAGCGTTATAAAACTGTAAAAACAAAAAAAACTGTCTTAACACCCAGGGTGTTATTTCACGCTTACCGACCGACTGATCGCGCGCCTGAGGCTATCTAGTATATCTGCGACCTCCGATTTATAAACAATGATATCGTATCTCGAGGTCAGAGTATGCTAGTTTACCTTCAGCGCTCGACTCGTGGCGCTCGGTATGCACCCGGATTCGCCTAGTCTCCGGATCTCGGTGGTTGTGAAACGACGCTCAGTTCCTCTCTAATTGCACTCATCCCACATGGCTTGCACAGACGGCGATAGCTTCTACTTTGTGACATTTACGAAGTTCTTCAAAGGTAAAGTTTTGTGTTGCTTTTTTGGCATGACTTAATTTTTACACTGCATGAAGAGTTAACTCGACTAGCAGATACACCCCTCACAAGCTAACACGGAGAAATGCGGTAATTTGTATTAACCATATCATTAACATTTCAATGTATACATATAGTATGAAATTGTAAGAAAGAATAAAATACCATGCACTTCTGTAAATTCACGTTACTAATTTATCATTGTATTCACGAACATATAAACCAGATACATGCTAGATACGTTATTAACGCAAGACATAATCTGTATCATAAGTAATGGTTGTTCACTGTTGTAGCTTTCCACTGTTAATAATTATGATAGAAATTACCTAGCTCTAGGCTTATGGGAATGGTATGGATTGGTGCCATAAATATGAAGTAGATTTATATATTAGTATATTACGTTAAAGTTTTCAATCGCATCCACTGTTATGATAATACATATACTTATTACCTACTTGTAAATTTAAAGAAAAAATATAGAAATAGAAAAGCATCGACTAAAATGTAGTGATCTACCTACTTAGGTTAATGCCTGTTAAACAATATTAGCATATTCAAATCTTTTTAGTACTTATAGCATTAGTAAATAAAAACGATCTCCAACTCATTGTCTGTTCTTTACATTCCAGACTGTCGACATTCCAGTGCTGACAAGCCCTACTCGAATCCGCCGCTAACTCTAGTCCAAAAAGGTCAAAGAGTAGAATTCAACACGATCAATCCCACCACGTACAAATACCAAACCGCCCACTTGCGAGGAAAACACGGAGTAGTCAATTATGAGAATCCAGCAAACCCACCAGTGAGGGAAGAGCCAGTGTTCTGGACACTTCCGAAGCGAAGCACCCTAGAGCCGAGCGCTCGACGGCCCATCACCGACGCACGCACGATTTTCAACTATCCTCCCAACGTTGCTACTGCCTCTTCATGTTTAACTGAAAAGCCAGGAAATTCTCAACCCATCCAACCCAATGACGACTCGATTAGAATTTCACCCATAGATCCACGGACAACAGGTTCCTTCAAATCTTCTACCCCGTCCAGCAAAGAGAACGTTGTCGATCTGTCTTCTAAACTACTCTCCCCGGTTAAATCGACAATGACGAACGAAGAACTCTATGCGGTAATACATAAAAGCAAAAAAAAACTTAATATAAGAGATGGCGCTGAAAGATCAGAATCACCGGCGTTATCTACTGCTAGTTTATCGCCAGTCAATTCCGAAACCTCATTATACCTTAAAGGTAATCAGCGTCATCCAGAGACAGGCTATTTAGGAGACCCGAGAAACAGAAACAGTTGGTCGCCGGCGGAGAGGCAACACGTTATGGCGGCTCCCAGTCGCGGCTATGTGGTGCAAAAACAGGATACCACATGCGCGGACAGATACGGCCCCGTACCTCAAACATCGAGACTTGATTTCAAAAAGCTACTTTTACAGCACAGTGTCAAACTAAGTACTCTTAATCCTCAAAGTAAATCTAACAAACTGTCTGCAGTGGAACAGCTGAAGCTTTCCAAAGAAAAAACTGAACTGCAACCTCCCCCCACAAATAGAAGCAAAATTAATATTCTCGATCTAAGCGGGTCTCCTAAGACATACACACAGAGAAAAATAATAAAACCTCAACCTCCGCCAGCCTCACCTGGTAGAACGAATGCCTTAATCAAAGAACATAAGAATTCACCCAAAATACTGCTCTCTCCGAAGTCACAATGGCGATTTTCTAGCCCCAGATCTGACGTTCTCTCTTCGCCAATACCAGAAGCGAACAACGAAGATGAAAACTCAAACAGTTCTGCTGAAAAGCACGATAGTTCTCCAAACAACGTACCGTGTAAAACAGTGCCCATAGTCACTAATCAGCATTTTGGGGCAAGACGAAACCTGATCCCGATAAACGAGAATACTATAGAAGCCGACAACGATTTCCTCGAGCCAGCCGACCATGGAGTGTTCCCGATTGATTCCGATTTCGGTAAATTACATGGGTTATCTCGGACAGAACTGCTGCAAGCCAAGCGAGCAGAATTCTTCAGCAGCCCACCCGAATCGTCTCCACCTAAATTTACATCATTCAAGAGTCCTACAGGAGAAGCTCCCTCTTCACGTAGCAAATCATCTCCAGAACGAGGAAAGACTTCACCCAGCACCCTAGAAACAGCATTATGATATTTCTACTAAATTATTTTAAACTTATTAGCGGTGCTTAGTTTGTTTTACTACACAACAATAAAATTGATAGAAGCTTTATTCTAGTCTATTTGCTTAAAGTGCTATTTGTGCCGGCACCACTGTATCGCCTACCAGTGACTTATCTTCGATAAGTTATTTAAGCTCAAAAGATTTGTTAATATGGTCTTGAGGGGCCAATGTTTTATGAACTGTATTGTAAATAGTTCAACTTTACAACTACTTAGTTTTAAACTAGTTTGTAAGTATTTATTGAGTACCTTAACCAGTACTGTTCAACTAGTGTTTAAAACTTTTTGAAGTTATTAGGATACAATTTTAATAAACCGTGTTAAATAACTGGTGCTTCATTTAGTCCCTTTCGTTTTCATAGTTAGCTATATCCACGGACTACAAGTAAGTAAGTATTATGGTTAAAGTGGTCTCTATTGTTTCCCATAAAGTTTTAAGTCATAATGTATTGTTTGTCCGCATTTTCGTTAGCCATAATTTGGTTTTTCTCAGAAACGCGTAACTTTTCAGGATTGTCATAAAACAAACCCAACCTAACCTATCTATAGGATAACGTTAAGAAATTCCTGAAAAGTTAACGGTTTCAGCGTTATGACTATCATTACATTATGACTTTCAATAAGTATGCCAAACAAAGGGATTCGTGTTTAAAGCTGTAAGCTGTTATGTGCCTTGGCATCCTTCGTCAATTTTCGACTAGAGATATTTAAAGTAATCCATGTTAAAGAAAACTCAAAACACCTTGTTATAAAAGCCAATAGACATCAACATTCACCAGACAACAGTCGCCCAAGCACACAATTTTAATCATGAGAAGTTATGTACCTAGTTTTCATTGACTTTGGGGTTCCCAATCTGTTCACAGCAATGTACTCGCTCTCTCTTATGAACCACCAAAGAATAGACGGAGAGCGCGCCCCGGAGAAGGCATGCATTAAGCGACCAACGAGAACCCTAGTTTCCTGATAGGAGTCCTGACGTTTTGATACAGTAATCAAAATAATTAAGTGAAATATGGATGAAGAAGAAAGACAGTGACACTATATTCTTACTCTGAAACAGACTGGGAAGAAATTATTTCAGCTTCTTTTGCTGCTTGGGTTTTGCGAATTACCCTCACTTGGGCTTAGTCTTTTCTTCATCCAAGTCATAAATAAGGTCACAACTCGCCTTAAATTTAATTACGGCAATAGGGCACTTACCTTTATTAAGGTACCTTTTCGACTGCGGGGAAGAATCCTTCAAGGGCATAGCCAGCCAGTGAACTAGGGGGCAAGTTGACATTGCCAGAGGCCTAGGGGGCGGGGGGCATGTGCCGCAGAGGGGCATACATGGTATGTAAAATTTGAGCTCTAGGGGGGGGGGGGGGGGGGGGGGTTCGAACTAAGTTGATTTAGTTCCAAATGATAATTCGGGCGGCGGGCAATTATTCCTTAGAACTAAGTTGACGCTCATTAAAGAAGGTCTTGTTTGGACTGGTGCAACTTGTGAAATGTTTTAACTAGGGCTATCATTTTGATGTCAACTTTTAGCTGATATCCTGTACTATCATTTAACAAAAAAAAAAGTGCAGGTCAACGCCCTCGTTTCCGAAAAAAGAGGTAAATTTAACAAAATAAGTAAATTTTTTTAGACAATTTTTATCTATGTTATTATTTCTCGAGTGATTGTGTAAAATTCTCTGTGATATTTATGCCCTAATTCATAAGCTATCGAATGATTATTATTTTTTAAATGTGCAACGTAAATGGACAGATTTTGGTACATTAACCAAGTGCAGTCGTGTTTGGCGTCATAAAACTTTGGAAGGGTGCATTTTTAAAATGGTTGAGTAAAAACATAGCTATGGGGGGTGATTTGTCTATAAAATTCATCGTACTATACGTGGTTAACGGCCCCACTATACGTGCACAAACACATTGTATATTTATCATTCAAAATCATCATTTAGATGTCAATTCTACCAGCCAACATAAGGAAACAACTCAAAATTGGCATTTGATTACTTTGCCACACATGTGGATAAAATACAACTTTCTCATCAGTTTTTGAATAATCAATTTTTGTGACGGAGAACCACTTCTTTCGTTCGTTCATATCACCCGAATACGCAAGAGCGAAAGAGAAGCAACGAAATTTGGATTTTCGATGATAGCGGTAGGCTGCTTGAAGTTGGCCTGAAGTCTAGTGTACTCGCAAAAGAAACTTTTCCAAAAAATAATTAACAGACAGATGAATTATTTATTGTCTATGACGGGTTCTTTCAAAGTACCAGAGTTTTGTTAATAAAGAAGACTGACTACCCCCATACAATGCCGCGATCTTCGTCAATGTTGTAGTTGGTGTTAAACTAAATATTATTTTTACATATTAGCTATTTATGTTACTTACAAGAAACTGTTACGATACTCCTGTATTTGTGCAGAACGCAGAGTAACAGTAAAAACAATAGATTTGAAGCATATGTAAAGCATTTTGATCCCATAGGTTTAAAAATGTTAAATTACGTCTAGATGGCGCCATTGAATAAAAATATGGCTAAAATACTTTTATTACAGTGGCCAGGAAAGTCGTATTTTACATTAACACATTCACAGCCAAGAACACGTATGTGTGTTCGTTTTGAACTGGTAACGGGGGGTATTCCCACTAGCTACCACCAAGTTGTTACCAGTGGTAACTACTGGGAATTTTTTTCCCACCTTTTACTACTGGGAAAAAAAAATCCCACTAGTTACCACCAACTCGATTTGGTGGTGGACCCTTACAACATATGCCAAACATGAGCGGAAACTAAATGCTTTCCATATGCGTTGCCTCAGATCCATATTGGGAGTCACTTGCAGGGACCATATGAGCAATCAAACTGTGCTATCTAAAACACATTGTTCCTCTATAACAGCGATCCTAATGCAAGGAAGGCTCACCTGGCTTGGCCATGTACATAGAATGGACCCTTCCAGACTCCCACGTCGTCATGTTGGGCCAAATCGCAAACGCTAGGAGGCCGGTTGGACGCCCTAAGCTTAGATTCAAGGACTAAGAGGGACTAGATCTGCTTCGATAGTCATCCTCACAATTGGGAATCTCAGGCTGAAATGAGGCCAGAGTGGCGTCGAGATCTCAAAGCGGGTGTAGACAAGCATGACAAGGACTGGTTAGAGAACCTTAGGCAGAAAAGACTCCGCGCTGCTAGACCTCCTCCCTTGGACTCTCGTCATGTTTGTGATTGCTGTGGCAGAAGATGCCGCTCTGGTATTGGACTCTTCAGTCATCGCAGAATTTGCAATCAAGCTCCCCGCAACACCTGATTTTACCCGACGCTGCTGCAACAATCATCTGCTATAGATGATTGTGTGTGGATTTTTTTTCCCAGTAGTTACCACTGGTAAAAGGTGGGATTTTTTTTCCCAGTAGTTACCACCAAAATTTGGTTAGCGTTCAATACTAATAAAAACAGTCTAAATATAGAGTGCTTTAATCAATAATTGATTATAAGTTAATTATTTATTAGTTTTATTATAAGTCGATTTCTATTTCAGTAAACTGCCTTAACACTTATAAGGCACCGAAGGTACCGAAAGTGTTAAGACTGCGTCGAGCGTCCAGTGGCGCCTTCATTAGAAGAATTGTGTTTTCTATTAAACAAATTAGTTTCTGTGGAAATCAGGCCGCGTAGCCAACGTTACAATCGTTAACGCAACGTAGCGTAGCGTAGTCATCTCTTCACTCTTCCGTATTAGTGCGACTGTGACATTGCGTTTCGTTCACCACGGAGCGTGAACAATAGGCACTTAGGCTACGCGGGCTGTATTTTCATGTTGCTGCCCTACTGATTCCCCAACTTTTGGGGTAATGTCACATAGTTTTATATTACTTACTTTTGACTTTATCACCTAAACCACCATTTGCCGTTTAGTTGATAAAGCAAGAAATTGGGGAAGACAAAACGGGAATCAGTAGGTAACAAATTGAACACATATCAGTGAAAGAATAAGGATCAAAATCAAATGGCGTTCTAAAAGGTTTAATCATGTGTCGAAAAATGGCAGTAAATTTACTACCTATGGCTACAAAATTTTCTTTGGCAATCAACCTCTATTTCAAATTCTCTTTGGTAGAAGGTACGCGAGAAAGTGTTGTGTAGAAGTTGTCCGTCTTGAATGTTTACTAGTCACTGAAAGTACCTATCCAAAAAATAATCTTCTGCAACTAAAAGCATGTGGGTCAAGTTAGCTATATTTTTTCTTAACACCATATATGTTTTCACTGAAATGGGTAACCAATCGAATGATATCGAACATTCTTTATTGGCACCAGTGACAATCACATCCGTATATGTCTTCATGGGAACGCAAATCATCGGCGATATATTTAACCATAAGCCGTCCCGGTTTTTCCAGTGCTACGTTCTAATAGTTTGTATAAGTCTTCAAATTTCCCTTGCTGTTATGATTTTAAAGGAATACTCAAAGGAATCATCTAATAAATTACGATCGGAAAGTGCACGAATCGTCGTAACTATATTGATACCATTTGTACTGATTATGCTCTTTGTTATTGAATTTATTATGATCGTAATGAACATATATACTGAGTATGGGCAGTCCCGTCATTCGGAACAGGATTCAGACAGACGTGACCCTAGAAAACAAACTATTCGTAGGACTTTAAGAAACCTTTTACAAGATTGTGCTGGCTAGGTCGATGTGAAACTTTAATGATATTCTATGTGTAATTTATGTACAAATAAAGTGAATAATCTGTTGCCATCTTTTACAAAAAGCACGGAGGCTGATTGAAGTAGCATTACAGTGACTGTTTCAGACAAAAAAATCTTTATTTATGAAAATTCAAAATCATAAAAACATTTTCAGTACCCTTAGTTATTGCTACATGTTAGTATAATAAAAAATTAAAATAATTTCAAAACATTATATAATTCACATAATATATTAACAACAAAATCAAAATTTCTAGTTAATTAAAATTGATTTAAATATAATATGATGGGAACAGATTATTCACTATATGTAAGTACATATCTGCACTAACTTTAATTAATATTTGTATCATTTTATTGGGCTGAGGATTAAATAATTATTGCATAATTGTAAAGTGTTTCACTCTATACTTAATTGCTAACTAGTAAATAATTTTAATTTTAACCAATTAGCAGCATGCAAAGTTCTTTGAGTCTAAGAACCTCAAATTTCCGAAACATGCACACAATCCAAAATAGTTCTCACAATAAAGAAAAAACAGTGACTGAGGACTCCAGTGCCTGCCAAGTTTATCCAAATTGCATATACTTAAGAAATTGAGCCACCTACTGGTACTACAACGTATGGCATCAACTGGTAATGCAGATCCTATTTTGAATGTCTGGGGCACTGGGGGTTCTGATCATTTTTTTTCTCTAGAAAGAAGATGAAAACTAAATATAATATCACCATCATAGAAAATAGGTTGTAATGTTATTAATATTGTATAATGTATTGTGTTACATTGCAAATACAGTGTAAACTCTATACAGCAACACCCAAGGGACCGGATGTTTTTTGGCGCAGTAGATAGAGAGTTATTGTTATATAGAGAGAAATTAATACTAATGTAAAACAACTATAGCCAACATTATTTCGAGTGACATAAGGAGTTTTTACTGTATTTATCTTTATAACCGCAAAGACCTTACCAAAGACCTTAAGGGTTGTGAAAAAAACACAGTTTACTTAATTTACAAATATAATTCAATGATAACCTAGGTCTTGCATAACCAGCAACCCATGGCTTGGGAGCTGCATGGCGCTTTTACAAATTGTAATTACATTAAAAATTGTCAACCCCTATCCTTAATCCTAGTAAAATCTACTAGACATTGATAAAAAAGTATAAATAAAACCATTTCGTCTCAAATTACTTTGAATAATTTCTGGACTGTCAATAAAAATTAGTTAGTATTGCAGAAAGCAAGGTGCTCACAAATACTAAATAATATCATAACATTTACATAGTTTTGAGCACCCTGTCAAGTTCATTTAAGATGGTGAAAACAAGTTGATAAAACTTAAATAAGGGTTAACACATTGAAACTTTGAATGATATTCTTAGAATCAACTTGTGTTAAAATGGACTACAGTAAATCCAGGTCAATGTTTCTAATGAGTTCTGGTTGTTTGTATTAAATTATCGTCTTTCACTCACTTTAAACTTCTGCTATTTGTTCATAGGCGGGCCGTTCATTAACGGTGGTCGCATCTGACCCATGGGCCCCATGGGGCCCATAGGGCCCATGCCCATCATCATAGGCGGTCGCATTCCCATCATAGGCGGCATTGGGCCGTGCGGTCCCATCATCATGTGTGGTGCCATAGGTCCTCCAGGACCCATAGCGGGCGGCGGCAACATGCCAGGCGGGCCTCCTGGTGTAGGAACGGGCGGTCGCGGTCCTCCCGGGCCCATTACTGAAGGATCCCATGGCGGCGGAATAGCAGCACCTTTACCGCCAAATGGATTCTGTGCAATTTTTCCAGCTTTAAATGCAGCGGTTGTAGCGTCTATGAGATGTTGAGCTTGCTCCTCCATCCATTTCTGGTAGTAAAATTTCACGTTGTCCTTATGCTTTCGGCCGGTACAATGTGTTTTTCTCACGCTAGGCGAATCGTGAGTTAAATATGTGTCACAATAATCGCAGTAATACTTTGGCATCTTGTATTACACTAGAAGTTTCTATGTATACTTTAATTAACAATCAAAATGCAACCTAAAATCGCACTCGACGAAAGAACGCTTGCATTGCAAACATGAATGTTAGTTAAATTGACACATCGATTTTAGTGTTGCCATGTTCATTTTACATTATGTAATGTCCAAATCAGACGAAACTTATGACATTTATAGTATTTTTTTTAAATTACTTGTATTCTTGAAAAATAAATAATGCCATCGGTAAGCTGGTTTGAATAAATAAAGGCTTAAGTAATCGTTTTTATAGCATGTTAAGTGTTATCTTATTGAGGTATATTAAAACTTTGTGATATTAAACTCATCAGTGCAATTAGGATCTTGAGCTGTTTAAGTCAAGCGGAGAACTGTCCACTTAAAATTGGATTGACTGCTCAATAAGCGTTATAACTAATATTTGGAATATGTCACCACAAATGAAGTTTGTCTGCACGTGTGACTGGTGTGCTCGATTGATTGGATTGGTTTTTTTTCTAGCATTATTGATATTAATATAACGGTGGCACGGTTCAGTCGTAAATCTCTTTTCCACGTTATCAAATGATTTAGTGTGAACATCACAATGTCGGGTATGAAATACATTTTAGTTACCGGAGGAGTGATAAGTGGTGTAGGAAAAGGTGTCATCGCAAGTTCTTTCGGTACTATTTTAAAAAGCTGCGGCATCGACGTGACTTCTATTAAGATCGATCCGTATATTAACATCGACGCAGGCACTTTCTCCCCATACGAGCATGGTAAGTGGGTCCTTTAACCTAATGGGGCGTCGCAGGAAGCTTTCGGTTTATACTGCGTTGCAGCGGATGCATTCTATTTTTGTTTTGTAGGTGAAGTTTACGTATTGGACGACGGCGGGGAAGTGGACCTTGATCTTGGCAACTATGAGCGCTTCTTGGACATCACCTTGCATCGGGACAATAACATAACAACAGGGAAGATATATCAGCAGGTGATCGAGCGCGAACGCCGCGGCGACTACCTCGGGAAAACAGTTCAGGGTACGCATCATAAATTCTGAGACTATAAATCGTAATTTGACAAGCAAAACTCACTTATTATTAAAAAATAATTTAGCCAAAATCAACCTTATTGTAGTAGAATTATGGTTAATTATGGCTATGAACTATAGGGGTAATTAGTGACTGCTTGTCACCTGACGAAATTTTCTAAATATGCTCGCATTAGATGGTGTAGCTTAAGATAAATTTTAGATGGTTCATTTGATTAATGTCTTGTTTAAATTATCAACACATCTTTAGGGAAAACTACAGATAAAACAAATATTTGGAAGATTCATATTGTACCAATACAGGACCCCAAAATTTCGATGGTATACCCCATTAACCTTTTGAGACCCGTGGGCTCCCTGGGTAGCCAGCTTTGAAAACCAATGATGGAATATCGCTATATTTGTCCGGTGACCGGTTTGGCCTAGTGGGTAGTGACCCTGCCTACGAAGCTGATGGTCCCGGGTTCAAATCCTGGTAAGGGCATTTATTCGTGTGATGAGCATGGATATTTGTTCCTGAGTCATGGGTGTTTTCTATGTATTTAAGTATTTATAAATATTTATATATTATAAATATCGTTGTCTAAGTACCCTCAACACAAGCCTTATTGAGCTTACTGTGGGACTTAGTCAATTTGTGTAATAATGTCGTATAATATTTATTTATTTATTTATTTGTCCGGGTCTCGAAAGGTTAATTTGACAAATTTAAAAAGTCTTAGAATCATGAAACAAATCCATATAATTTAAATAAATAAATAAATATTATAGGACATTATTACACAGATTGACTAAGCCCCACAGTAAGCTCGAGGAAGCTTGTGTTTGTGGGTATACTATACTACGGGTTTGTATACTATATAAATACTTAAATACATAGAAAACATCCATGACTCAGGAACAAATATACGTGTTCATCACACAAATTAATGCCTTTACCAGGATTTGAACCTGGGACCATCGGCTTCATAGGCAGGGTCACTAGGCCAGAATGGTCATCACAAACAATAAAACCTAAAAAAAAAAATTTAAAAAAATAAAACCTAATATACTCCAACAAGCTTTATTAACAATAAAATATTCAAAAGAAAATTTCAAAAACATCTAACCAACAATTTATCATATTGTTACTTTAGTTATCCCCCATATAACCGACGCCATACAAGAATGGGTGCAACGTGTTGCCCACATCCCAGTCACCGCAGAGAACACTCCTCCACGAGTCTGCATAGTGGAACTCGGTGGAACTATCGGTGACATAGAGGGCATGTCATTTGTGGAGGCTTTTAGGCAGTTTCAATTCCGAGTGAAGAAAGAAAACTTCTGCTGTGCTCATGTATCTCTAGTACCAATGGTGAGTAAAAAAAATTCTCAGACTAAACATTCTTTCTTGCATGTAATTTGTGAAGATTAATTAAATTTTTTTTTTTTGCTAGGTACTAGATAATCATCTATAAAATATGCTTACTAACAATTACAGTAGAATCTGATTAATACTGTTGTTGTAATTGTCATAGTTCCAGTAATCACATTAAATAGGCACTGAAGGGCTATCCATTTATATCAAGTCATCCTTACCTCCTTAGTGGCTTTTACATGTTTTTTTTTTGTGTTAGCACTTGTTTGTAGGGCACATCTAAAACAAGGATTATTGTATAAAACCTGGTGCTTTTTAAAACAAATTCTAACATAACTTTTAAAATCGCCTTTATCAGTCGGCCAGAACTAGTAATATAACTCTAACAAATTATTTATGAAAATAATAAGACAAACAACATTATAATTTATTAATTTAAAATGCCAGAATATCAAGTAATATGCCATGGAATATGCCATATTCTGGAATGTTTTGTATAACTGTAGTGACCTGCAAAAATTTTGAATTAAAATTTGTTGTTCATTTTCCATTGGAACAACACATGAATCTTGTTTTACAGAATACATGTATTGTTACTCATCACGAATATTAAATACATGTAATTAATTCCTTAAAACACATTACACAGCTAACGGTCTATGTTTAAATTGTATTTTTCCCAGACACGGCCATTTGCTGCTTTTGGACAACAAGTAAAGTTTAATGTTGGCATTGGCATGCACTTGCACTTATTCTGTATTTGGATTTGGATTGCACACATGTTAGATAATTATTTCAGAATTTATTGTTTGGTGCCAAGTAGATGTAGTTTGGTTTAGTATATAAATAGGTGTGGTGTGTAATATTTGGCATAAATATGAATATTTTACTTATATATAAATATGTTTCTATATACTTATATTTAAAAAAAATGTTCCAACGGGTCACTCAGGTATTTTAAGTTGAAAATGCTCCCGCTGCAGCCCACAGTCTGCGCTGGTCCATCAAGAGCTCCTGACGACACTACTCAGTAACTCTTCGACACTCCTCAGTGAAACATGTCGAGCGTTTTCGACTTGAAATATGTGAGTGACTCACGGAAGTTTTGTTATTAAAATTATAGTTACATTATTTGTAAATACTTTTGATAGCACATAAATATAAATTATAGAATTCGATTTTTAGCTCATGTTCCTTCATGTTATCATTTTTGTGTTAGTTATCAATAGGCACTCAAAATTAGGTGTAGTAAAAAATTTAACAATACATAGATGTCTTACACAGCTTATACTTGACTAAACAAAACATCTTATTTAAATATGGTATTGTGAGAATTGTGAGTTGCTTTAAATACATAACCCTTTGCTTTTCCTCTCATTCGCTTTGAACATGATTACAGTCTCATTTTATGAAGAGAATATAGAAGAAAAGAACAGTATATGTTTAGAATTCTAAACATATACTGTTCTTTTCTTCTATATTCTCTTGTTTACATAAATATTATTTCTACATAAGACACGGAACATAGACGTATTTTGTATACAGGATCAAACCAAGAGCTTTAAATTAAAGAGTCTATAGCATCAAAATGTAATACCACAACACGACACTATGTACGCGCAAGATCCAATTAGGATGATCCATAAAAGCTTGATTTTTATGCCTCTTGAGTCATATGTCATAAAGAGTATCTAAGATTTATCATCTTTGATACATAGTAAACACCTATAACGGTTATTCTCTATTTTCCTAGCCAAAATCAACAGGAGAGCCGAAGACGAAGCCAACACAGTCATCAGTGCGAGAACTGCGTGGCCTGGGGCTGTCGCCCGACCTGATACTGTGTCGCTCCGAGAAGCCCATTAACCACACCGTGAAGGAGAAGATATCTAACTTCTGCCACGTGGCTCCAGACCAGGTCAGCGTCTCCATTTCAGGTTGCTTTTATACGCAGTTTTTTTTTTATAGCTTGCATTTTACAACCAAGTCTTTTGAAATTTAGTAAACAGGTTCAATAGTATATGATTTTTAAGTCAGTCATTTTTTTTATGGAGACTTTCTACATACAGATCCTTGAACAACTAGTTATATGATTTGTTTTTTTGTAAATATATTTCTCCTAATCTAATTACAGCACAGGAGGCATTTCTTTATTTTCTAGAGTTTATTTATTTAAAATCTATTTAAATTGTGTAGGTAATCTGCATCCACGACTTGACCTCAGTATACCACGTGCCGCTCCTGATGGAAGCGCAAGGTGTCGTCACATACCTGAACGAGCGCCTGCAGCTCAACATCTCCATGCCCAGGCCTGGCAGGTTAGTAACATCGGAATTATTGATCGAGTAAGAAGATAAAAAAAGAAGAACCTACCCCATATTCTTCCTATATTCCTATATTCTTCGTCGGCCCTCCTCGTCCACATCCTCCACTGAGCACGATTTCGTGTGGCGTTTTAGTCAATTTGAGCCTCGTTAAGGTCTCTTTCGACCGTCGTCAGCCAAGTGGCGGGTGGTCTTCCATGGCCGCGTGGCTGGGTTACAGTTTAAAGGCCAATTTTACTGGGTGGTCTTCTTCGCGTCTTTGGACGTGGCCGTACTATCTAAGGCGTTTGTCTTTGGCTTTCTCGATTATTGGCGCGACTCTAAAACTTCCCCTAATGTACTCATTCCCGATCTTATCTAAGAGTGTGAGGCCAGCTGACCATCGTAGCATACGCATTTCGCTAGTGTGTTACTTGTGGTAGTGTGTAAGGTGGTATTTGAACCTACTTATAATTGAATTATTTTATCGCGATTTAAGCAAGGCTACTGCTAACATTTAGAGCAACATACATTTAGCTCACTTGCTTCATTCGCGTAAATTCAATATTACTGATGCGCCGTCGGAAAGGTTCCTAAATTGCGCAATTTCCAATCAAAATATTCCGTTTCCAGGATTTTTTTCTTGAATTTCCGTGAATTTTCCAACTTTTTTTGAAACTCTCCGCAACATGCACATCTGTATTCAATAGTTTTGAATTTTTCATTTACGGTCCCTACCTCCTACAGTATAAATTAATTTATTCCCATTCATCAAAATCGGGTTAGTTGTGAAAGATAATTCGGACAGAGTATTTTTGCATTCATCAATAATAAGGATGTATTTTTACTCCGTTCTGTCGTTAACGATTTAAAAGCAGGCAACCAAACCATGCAAATCATTAACCTACATTTTAACAATAGCTTAACGGTTCTCACGTTCAGTTTCTAAACTACTTTTATTTCATTCCAGATTCATGCAAAAGTGGCGCAATCTAGCCAAACGTGTAGACAACTTACGGAAAGAAGTCAACATCGCCCTAGTGGGCAAATATACTAAGTTAGAAGACAGCTACGCAAGTGTAACTAAAGCCTTACAACATGCCTGTATCGCTGCTAGCAGCAAACTAAATCTGACGTATATTGAAGCTGTGTCTTTGGAGCGGCAGACTAAGATTGACGACCCGGTCAGCTATCATAAGGCATGGCAGGACCTGTGCAAAAGCGAGTAAGTAAAACATGTTACTTAGGTTTCTTTTATGCAAAGCAGGAATTAGGAAGTCACAAAGAAATTAAGGGTGTTAACAGGCTAGTAAATATAGAAGATTAATGAAGAACTTACTTATAACTCCATGTGAATGTGGCGCTATTTACTTTTTTAGTTTTGTGAACCTATATGAAAACTGCTATTCATAAATTTTAAACATAAAATTGGACTTGCCGGACCACTGTTGAACACAAAAGTATAATGAAAGCTTAATAAATGCATTTTAGATATGTTGGATTTGTATATGGCTAACTAGAGAACTGTCTGTGAGCCACAGGAAAGTGTAACACGTTTTGTGCACTAATTAATTATTCAAATTTTGTTGGACTATGATTACATATTTGGAAAGTACCTAAGCTACGTATCTGACACAGAAAACTTCATATCCTAATGGCATCTAAGGGCCACCCCACACTAGCGTCGGCGTCTAGTCAACTGTATTGCGCAACGTTGACGCAACTACGCAGCGACGCCATTTTCTATAGCGCTGACTAGATGACGACGCTCAAAAGACGCTAGTGTGAGATAGTTCTTCTTTAAGTTAAAATTACTTTTACATTTTTTTTATTACTATTACCTTCTAGTTACTAATTAACACATTTTTCACAGTGGCGTCATAGTCCCCGGTGGATTCGGTCAAAGAGGCATGGAAGGCAAGATTGAGGCCTGCCAATGGTGCCGCGAAACACAAAAACCATTCCTAGGCATATGTCTCGGGCTCCAAGCGTCCGTCATCGAGTTCGCCAGAAACGTCCTCGGTCTGAAGGGGGCTAATAGTACAGAAGTCAATCCTCAGTGTGAAGATAAGCTGGTGATAGATATGCCGGAACATCATCCGGGGAATATGGGAGGCACTATGAGATTGGGGAAGAGGAAGACTTATTTGGAGCCTAGTCTAATAAGTAAGTTATTCAGTGTGTTTCAAGACGGGCGCCCACTGCTATGGCTTAGCCGTCTCCATATTCAAATTGGGCTTAATTAATTTAGAGTAGGGCCAATTCCACTAACCATAATCGATAGACTGTTCACTCAGTAGAGAACTATGAAACTTTTCAGACTATTAAATTTTGTGATTTTTTTTACACATTTAGTTCCTTGAATTTATACAACCAATAGGCGGGTCCACACAGAGCGAGCATATGCGCCAGGCAATTTCCTCGCGCACAAAACGGCCAGTGTAGACGTGCCTCGGCTGAGGCGGCGCGCGCGTTTTCCTCGCCCGAGCGCGACCTTGGCCGAGCCGCTTAGTGTCAGTTTTTCGGCATCCTTCTTTTCCTCTACATTTTCTTTTGAATTGCTTTAAGGGCCTACTAAAGCCGCGAATACCGGTTCGTAAGCCACGCCCGCTAGCTTCCTCACTCCCCGCTAGCACGCACACATGGAAGCGCTCCGCGGAGTCCGCGGCGCACGTGTAAATGAAAGCTCCATCTAGCGTTACAAAAGTTAACTACGATTATACGTGGTCGGCCAGAAACTTAATTCTTAGAAAATAAAAAAGATGGCGTTATTACTTGCTACTAGAAAATAAAAAAATATATTGTTGTAAATTGTAATAAATCTGAGACTACAATATAGCCAATTTTTATTGTTGATTTTTGGAAGATGTTAATAGTATAGTTAATTGTAAGTATAACACTACCTATCTTTTTAAATTCGGTATCTTACATTGTTAGTTATCATATTTTATTTAGTAATATATTGTTGAGGCAGGAAATACAGGGTGCCGTTTTCCGACGACCAATTTTTCGGATGATAGTGAATCACAGTTGTCAGTGGGAACTACCTACATATAAAAAAAGAAAAAAGTAAGTAATATGGTAACAACGAAAACTACCAAAAAAAAAGTGAAGTAAGTATTTTTATTACGGTGAAATATGTAATATTCAACTAATAACTTTTAAACAATTACTCAAACAATCAGGGTGATTCTTAAATTGTGTCCAGAAAAATATTTTTTCATAAAAGCTTTTTATTTTTCACATATTGTTACGTATAGAAAACCTTTTTTTGATGCATATGGTCAAGCTTAATACCCTCAGGAAAGGTAAATAAAATGAGTACATAATCACGGTTGTCACAAAGTGTCCCTCAGTCGTGACGTTTCAGCATTTTGGCGGCCAACTCCACTATTTTGAATTATACAATATTTTTAATATAGCCTAAGTATAACTACGACACATCGAATGACAGCTCATACGTTGAAATTCGTCAAACTAGCGCTGTAGAGCGTGACAAAGAACCGGATACACATCATACATCCACATACACGCGGAAACCATTTTTCTGCTTTGGCAGTTGGGCAATAATAACAAATGAACGTCTCTAATAAAATCCATTTCTAAAGAGTGACTATGCCTCTAAATTAATCAAATATGTCTATATGTCACGAACATGGATTCAAAAGTCCGTGGTGGGGACAGAATTTTGAGGCCACTGTCGTGACAATTTGAAACATGTTCGGTATTACCTAAAAATTACCTTTGACTTTGCAAATATTAAATAATTAGCTCAATCTCGAATGTAGTAGGTATATCTTATGTTACAAACAATAACGTGAAATGAGTACTGACTTTTAAAACTCAAACACGGCGGTGACGCGTTAAGGTTGACCTTTGTTTTTTCTTTAATTAACACAAATAAATAATTTTCGACAACACTTCTCCCTTCAGCCATTTGCAAATATGACACCAACACAGTATTGCTGTTCTAAAAAAATAGCGTTAAAAAGGCTGCCAGACGTAAAGGTAACTTTCTACCGAGTACTGCATGTTTATGTTACCACGCGCGGCGGTGACACGAAAACTGATCTCGTATGTTATTAAAAATTTTATAAAGTCGTTATATATCCATACAATTTTTAAACCGTATTGTGGAATAGGTGTAAGTGTTAACATTTGATATAAAATTCTTCCAAAATCACTTTCAAAGAAAAATAAGATATCATAAAATCCGAGGAAGTCACACTACATGTTTCGTGACATTTCGAACTTCTTAATATGTTTCTAATAAATGCTCTTAGGATATTAGGTTGACATAAAACTAGAGGTAAATTACTAAGTATATTGATATTCAGTTAACTTATTTTCTTAAAAATATATGCTATTCTTACTTTGACTGTTTTTAATTTAAGTTAATTTGTATTGTATTTTCGTTTGTTTGTGATGTAATTATGGGTCTTTCACCTGAAATAAACGATTTCATAATATCGTTCCCCTGGCTTTGGTTCACTGTGATTTTCATTCCCGTGTGTTTTGATATAAAATGTATTCTTCATGGGCATGTACAATGTTAAATCATATGTCAAGTAAATGATTATTTACTTTCATGGATTAAGTAAAATTATCGTAATCATAACAGTTGATCAAAGACATACTTATTTCTTTTCCCCTGGTTCTCATTCCATCCCTTTGGACTGGGGTTTCAACTAAAATCAACGCTTGGCACTTCGTTCTATAGATCTTAAAAATAACATTAAGTTGCTAAGAGCGTTCTATGATTCAGTGTATTATTTTGGAACTAATTGTTCCGAAATTCATTGTCATTATGTCATTCCTTGTCATTCCCTTATCGGTTTTTTTCATTCCCTCGTCGCTTTTAGATTGATGGGCTTATATTGAAATAATATTTAATCATCTGATTTCAAAGAACGACCCTTCAATGCCCGCCATAAGCTAATTGGTTGGCTAATGGTTTCAAGAGCATGGACAAATAAAGTATAGACTAACATTATCAACACAGAATCGCGTTCCTCTGAAATGAAAAGTTTGATCGGGATATCCATAATTGCACAAAGCCGTCTATTAGGAACTACTTTAATTATCAGACAGTTAGACAAGAGGTTGAATCAACTGTTAAATGGTGGTATCTACTATAGCAGTTGCCTAAACTTACAGGAGAGCGATTTTGTAAAGACATTGTTAGTAAGCGATTTTGCTAAGTATAAAACTTTAATCGTCTTTGTCAAGACTAAGATATATTAATAAGGTATAAAAGTAGAGCGGTATAATTTTAAAATCTGAAAAAAAAGAAATTAAAAACAGTTTAAGTTCTAAGATGTACATTATCAAAAACCATCCTGTATATGTTAACATTTATAGTATTTTTCAAACTCGATGGGTAGGGTGACAGGTGTTATCTCTATATAATTTTAACCTAAAAACGCCAAATCTCGCAAAATCGTATTGAAACAACAGCTGTCAGCATACCCATATAAAAAAAAAACTATAGATAGCACCACACACGAGCTGAATTTTCTTTGAATGGCAATTTTAAGAAAAGGACGATTCGGTACGTTTTTCTTATTGCTCCTTGTCAAGTAAAATCAAACTGAAAAGCATACTTACTTTACTCTTTGCTGAAAAGTCATATTAGTCATTGACGTTTTGACAGTATCCTGTTAAATAAATTATGTGAATTATGTTCTTAAGGCATGCGGATTACAAATCAGAGGTCGCTGGTTCAAACCCCGGCCCGTGCAAACGAGTTTTTTTTTCTAATAAATGTGTTGATTTTTTCGTTTTTTTATATAATAAGTAGGTATATTTGTTTTACATAAAGATTACCTAGGCTATACAAAAATTGGTATGAATAAAATAAAATTATTCGTGTCATTAAAATATGTTTTTTATACACATATTTAAAAGAATAACTTTATTTCTGTATAAGACAGACAAGATTTACTTTTACAATAAAATAGAAAATAAGGAATAAAGATATTATATAGGAACAAAAAAAGAAAACAAAAAGTTGCGATTAGATTGGTCTATAGATGTCTCGCATTTTTTCTTTGGTGTCTACACGACCACACAGCTACCGATACATTACAGAAGCTGTCGAAATTTCCTTACCCGTTGTAATTGTTCAAAGAGTATTAGACTTTGACGTAGCTAAGCAAACACGCACACATGCGTAACGTATAGGCCTGTAAAGATAGCTCCATTCGTAGTAGACCTCCGATTCCGTTACTAGTTAATAGAGCTACGACTCTACGTTTATTGGATATGTCGATTTTACGTAATTTGGAGCGCTGCGCGATTTGACATAGGTCTTACCTCTTTGAGGCACCACGGCCATCTAACATTACTGGCATAAAGGACGCATTTATGACTTTGACGCATGACAGAAAGAGAAACCGAACTGCGTAAAATGGGCGTTTTCTGTTGAATTCATAAAATCAAAAACGAGAATAAATCCGTTTGTATAAGATAATAAGTTAATATTTAGTTGAATGATGTTTAAGACGAGATGAAAACCTTTACTTTAAAGTGGATTATGCTGGATGAAGATGTGTTTTCTAGTTGCACTGAGGTAAACACTAAACATGTAGATGTAACTTTGGATTTATATTCTATCGAGAAAATTTTAAGCCTTTTTGTTTCGACTAGTATCATACCTCTTATCATATAGTCAAGATACATATATCCGAAAATCACGCCAGTTTGTTTCCGGGGCTAGCCCCTGCCACGCTTCAAAGATCCCGTTATTTTTCGATGCAGGGCCTTAAATAGCAAAATAAAAGAAACGCAAGCCACGCAGTCATTACGTGCGGCGCCATTTTGAACAGCTGAGCGAGTGAAGCCATCTTGCCGAGTAAATTGGCTCGGGTGAGGCAAGTTACACGAGCACGCGACCGCTCGAGGCCGGGCGTTTGCCGCGCCAGGAAATTTCGCTGCACGCTTTGTGTGGACCCTAATAACATAAGTAATATTTATTTGTAGCTCAACTATACAAACGCGACGTGATCGAGGAGCGGCACCGGCACCGCTACGAGGTGAACCCCGAGTACATCGAGCGGCTGGAGGCGGGCGGGCTGCGCTTCGTGGGCAAGGACGAGACCAAGACGCGCATGGAGGTGGCCACGGTGGAGGCGCACCCCTACTACGTGGCCGTGCAGTTCCACCCCGAGTACCTGTCGCGCCCGCTGTCGCCCAGCCCGCCCTTCCTGGGGTGAGGACACACACATACCCAGTACAGTCAACTGCATGGAGGTGGCCACGGTGGAGGCGCACCCCTACTACGTGGCCGTGCAATTCCACCCCGAGTACCTGTCGCGCCCGCTGTCGCCCAGCCCGCCCTTCCTGGGGTGAGGACACACACATACCCAGTACAGTCAACTGCATGGAGGTGGCCACGGTGGAGGCGCACCCCTACTACGTGGCCGTGCAGTTCCACCCCGAGTACCTGTCGCGCCCGCTGTCGCCCAGCCCGCCCTTCCTGGGGTGAGGACACACACATACCCAGTACAGTCAACTGCATGGAGGTGGCCACGGTGGAGGCGCACCCCTACTACGTGGCCGTGCAGTTCCACCCCGAGTACCTGTCGCGCCCGCTGTCGCCCAGCCCGCCCTTCCTGGGGTGAGGACACACACATACCCAGTACAGTCAACTGCATGGAGGTGGCCACGGTGGAGGCGCACCCCTACTACGTGGCCGTGCAGTTCCACCCCGAGTACCTGTCGCGCCCGCTGTCGCCCAGCCCGCCCTTCCTGGGGTGAGGACACACACATACCCAGTACAGTCAACTGCATGGAGGTGGCCACGGTGGAGGCGCACCCCTACTACGTGGCCGTGCAGTTCCACCCCGAGTACCTGTCGCGCCCGCTGTCGCCCAGCCCGCCCTTCCTGGGGTGAGGACACACACATACCCAGTACAGTCAACTGCATGGAGGTGGCCACGGTGGAGGCGCACCCCTACTACGTGGCCGTGCAGTTCCACCCCGAGTACCTGTCGCGCCCGCTGTCGCCCAGCCCGCCCTTCCTGGGGTGAGGATACACATACCCAGTACAATCAACTGCAGAGATAACTGACCCCCCCCCCCCCCCCCCCCCCCCCCTTCATAGAAATTTGTTTGAGTCAGGCAGAATCAGATTCGTCGACAAGAACCACCCGTAGTACTGTATCGGTGCAGTTGTGCAAGTTCGTAAAACTTCCTAACAGTTGGAAATGTTCTCAGGAGTTTCTAGAAATTGTCATTGAAATTTCCTTTTTGGAAACTGAAATTTTCGATCTATAGATAGGTACTTGACGACGTTTTTGACTTTTCATACTTTTTGTATTGTATGGAATCTCGTGTTTAGGATTTTCTCACACAATTTTGCGTCAGCGAGACTCGAGGCGTTATATTACAACTTCTGATCTGTACCCCTAGTGTAAATTTATTCGATAGCGAAACGTGAACTAACGCGTTTGCGTTAATTCTCATTTTGTATGGGATTCAGAAACAGCGCGCCAAGCGGGACGTTTTGGAACTCAAAATTCCATATAATAGACTGCGTTTTGCGAATTGCGTGCAAAATTACTTCATTAAACTTCACGAATTTGTATTTTTCCAGGCTAATACTCGCGTCACTGGGAAAACTCAAGAACTACATGTCTAAAGGGTGTCGCCTGAGTCCCAGAAACCTGTCTGACGTCAGTTCTGGTGAGTGTAGTAAGTAAATTTGTAGAAACTTGTTGTGTCAAAACTGGCAAGTAAAACTGTACAAACTTGAAAGTTCAAACATATACTTAGGTCGTACTGAAAGTTCCTGGAATATTAAAAATTATAAAAAATCCCTGACATATAATTTTTAAACAGCATTCCTTAAATACAAATCATCACCGAACAATAGTCAATAAGTTATATTTTCACAGCGTAAACTCTAAATGGCTCATTCCAGAAACTTTCAGTATTACCCACATACTTAGTTTGAGTAGTGTTGAATACAGATAGACCAAGAACAGACTTTCTAATGCCGACTGAGTCGTTGATCAATTTGAGTAGCTAAATGTCAGGACCTTCTGTGCTTTAGCACTAGCTGTGAAATAAGTAAGCATAGAGTGCTCACTCCATACATCAACTTTCTTACGAAAACGGTTATTATTTTCGCATTCGACATCTAGCGTCCAGTAGCCGATGTAGCAGATGTCGCGACGAATGATAAGTCAAATGCTCAACAATTTTCAGCTAATATTATACCCAGATTAACCGGAACTCTATTTTCAACTCCTTCTGCTTGTAATATTAGTTGTAGAGCAAGATCCCAGAGCCGCCAGATCTTACTTATTTTATCATGAATAAAATGTATGGGATAATATAGTGTTAGTATGTAGTTTTAATGTCTGCATACTTGCTATATTGGCCCGACGGCCATTTGTCCGGTACAAGGTGCTAAAGTTAGGTAAAAATATTACTTTTCTTAAATTCTCATGGCTGATTTTTATGTATGTTTTATAAAATATTAACGTAATATGTGATGTTCGTTTATGGATTAATGAAGTGTTCTATATATTTACAGATGAAGAAGACGACATATCCCTCTCATCTCTTAGCCTAACAGAAGAAAAAACAACGATTGAAAACGGAAAACCGAAACAGGTTAATGGAGTAGCTAAATAAATTAATACTTATGTTTAAGTAGTAATTTTCATTTCACAAATAATCAATCACTTTTTAACTGTTCTTGACTCATGAACTTAGTATAAGCTTAACTTTGGAGCAGTTACATTTATGTTCAAGTTTTCTAGTCGATATTATACAGCATAATATGAATTTTTAGTTTTATAACACTACTTAAGCTGAAACAAGCACCTACAATATATCCAATGTATCTTATTATTTTTAATGTTTTATACTGAAGCGAAATATTTTTAGAATTTATTATGTTGTATAGTATTTGACATTCGCCAAAATTAAACTATAAATAAACTTTTCGAAATAATAGTGTTATGCATATCATTATGATTTCCGTTCATCAAGCATTTATAACATATAGTTTTAATTTTGGTGACACCACACCACAGAAATATTTCAATTATTTTATTTTCTATTATGCATGGATACGTGTAGCACGTAAGCCATAATTTAAGCTTAAGAATATTTTTTTTTATGAACTAATTTTTGTATTGACAAAATCCTTATAATACGCTAGCTGAATTGAGCTGAAGTTTGTAACAGTATAAAAGCATGTATAATTAAGGCGCATCCAGATGTCGCGAAAGATTCGCTAACTATTAGCGAGCATCGAACGAAGGATCGTCGCATTCGCAAGATCTGGACTCGCCTTCAAACATTGACGGGTCTTACGGGCAATAAGAATGGGGCCAGTACAGCGGTGTCACGCACACTAATTCGCCCCAATCGTGTAGTCTAACCCCACAACGCGATTGGTTGATGAGTTTACATCGCGCGCGCGATTTGACGCAACTAGTTGGTAGACTGCTCGATTGACTCGAATTCGTGACACCACTGAACTAGCACCATTCTTAGTGCCCGTAAGGCCCGTCCTTCAAATGAGTTAGAAATGATAAGCAAGTTAATATATTGATCTGTCTACATTTAAACTAGGAGGTAATTTAAACACTTTTTTAAACATTGAAGTTGACTTGACATCCTACTGACAGAATAAATATCATAGATTAATCGAAAAACATGAATCAAAACAAATTATTATCAAAGTGAATAAAAAGTATTTATCACAAATAGTGTAAACTTTGTTGCTCGATTTGTGTTTCAAAACTATAGATTCTATTGCATATGAATTATTGTCATGTATTTATTCTTTTACCGAAATACATACATATTTGACATTGTGTACAGTGTTATCATCATCATAGCTTATTAAACTCTATTTTTTTAACCATAAATTACTGGAATGACTATTATCATTCAATTTATAACAATGTGACACCTGCGATCTTATTCTGTATATTCCGTTCCTTGAGAAGAAGAGTATATATTGAGTGAATTGAATGACTATTAGTTTTGTCTGAGTTGTGATTGTTATTTGTGATTATAATGTTGAAATTATAAATGTTTGTGATTACATGGCTGTTGTAATGCGCAATTGAAGATGGATATACGAGGGTCATGCCAAAAGAAATTAGATACTCAAAAGTTACCGACTTTATTCTTTATTACAGCTATCTATTTTTTCGAAGTAGTCACCGTGAACACGTATACACTTTTCCATCCGTCTAAACCACTTAGAAAATACCGATGACCACTCTTCTTTAGATACCTCAGAAATTTCATAATTATACGCAGCCAGGGCATCTTCTTTGTTCTCAAATCGCCTTCCTTTTAATTTTTCTTTAATTTTGGGAAATAAGTAAAAATCGCAAGGGGCTAGGTCGGGGGAATATGGCGGGTGGGGCAAGATAGTCACGTTTTTTGAGCTGAAATAGTCAAGTGTTCTAGCAGAAGTGTGAGGGGCAGCGTTGTCATGGTGCCAGAGCAGGTGCTGAGTTCCCGATTTCGGCCGCTTGTCACACCAAGCTGACAGTACTCTGGGGGCACAAACTGTCACATACCATTCAGAGTTGACTGTCCTTTGATCTTCTAGCACTATCGTAGCAATATGTCCCGTCTTGCAGAAAAATGAGGCAATCATTTGTTTTTGTGTACTTCGGGTTCGGCGACATTTTGTTGGCGTCGGCTCATCTTCAAAACACCATACTGTGGACTGCCGCTTTGTTTCGGGGTCGTAGTTATATAGCCATGTTTCGTCACCTGTAAGTATATCATATACATTTTTTTTCTCGCCAGCGTCGAATTTATCTATCATAAATTTGCACCAATCTACGCGGCGGTCTTTTTGCAAATCGGTGAGTTTGTGCGGCACCCATCTTGAACAACGCTTATGAAGGGCCAGATGATAATGAATTATAGTTTGCAATGCTGCTGATCCAATACCCAGCTCACGCTCGAGCTCTGCATATGTAATTCGTCGGTTCGCACGAACATTTTTTTCCACAGCCTGTACGTTTTCTTGAGTGACTGCGGTTGGCGGCCGTCCGGTCTTCGCCTCATCTTCAAAGGTCTCTCGTCCCCTTTTAAATTCAGCAAACCAATTAAAAACAGTTGCACGTGAACAAGCAGACTCGCCAAAAGTTGAAACTAAAAGTTCAAAACACTCTTGAGGTTTTAAACCTTTTTTAAAATCATAATAAATCATAACACGAAAATCACGTCGAGTGAGCTCCATTGTTGCGAAAATTTCCCTCCAAAATTACCCAGAAAAAAAATAATTAAAAAAGGAATCCTAACATTTTCCGAGTGTTCCATATTTGAATTTATTAGCAAATAACCTACCTTTACAATGGTGTATAACTGGCCAGTATCGATCAAATGACCATAGAGTATCTAACTTCTTTTGGCATGACCCTCGTAAATATATTTCTAAAAATATATAGATTTTAGCACTGTTTGGAATGTTCTAGTAACAGAATAAATATATTTTGTATATGGTTTTAATGAAGGTTACTATTTAATATAAAATAATATAAACCTTTAGTAACGAAATGATGTAAATCATTTATTATTGAATTTATTAATTGTGCTTGATGTTAATTAAAATGTAAAAAAATATGAATGTTAGTGATGTGAAATTTAAACCAGTGCAAATAATTACAATTTAGGTTGACTAGTATTTTACAGATTGAAAATAAATTAATTGGTTGTTTGCGCAAATGAAGTTCTCCATTTCTTTTTTTTTTATTCTATGAAAGAGATGCAGGCAAATATTTGGACATACTTATGCTGCGTATGCATAAGGAACCTTCTCTACTCTTCTCTGGTAGAAAACCAGATATACAGCTAAGTGAGTTGGCCTGAAGGTCTCAAAAACAAAAAGGTTACGATTCAATAAAAAATGGCCCCAATTCCTTTACTATGTAAACATATAAAGCACACATATACGATCACAAAACCTTTCTAAGCAAATGGGTACACGAGCATTCCATGAGTGTTTACTATTCGAATACTTGTAATATTAATGTTTCATGCGAATAAATAATATGTTGCTGTGCAAAGTATGTTGTATTATTTTGAATAAACCTATATATGTAGTAAACACCCCTATAATGGAACTCAACATTTTATAAACAAGAGCTAAAGAGCTTTTTTCATTGACATTTGTTAGTTTGAAAATTAATTGCGCCATACATCCCATGACTGGAGCAAAAAAACATAGTTTTAATTGGATAATAATATTGAAACCAATTGAAGTAGCTTTCATGAAATACATAATTCGAAATTTTAAAGATGTTGGTGAAATATCAAAAATACTCCAAATTTCCTCTTATATGTCCCATAATTGGTGTCGTTAACATATAGGTATATATATTATTGGGTGGTTTCTTGATATTTTTCTAACGGAATTTTGGGCGGCTTTTAAGATAAAGATAGTTTATTATTCAAGTAGGCATATTACAATGCGCTTATGAACGTGAAATAAAGCTACACCGGTTCTAACCCTACACCTCTGGGCTATAACCGCGAAAATCGAAGTTCGTCAATTGCGGACATTTTTCTCTGTCACTCTAAGTAAGGCTTAGTAAGAGTAAAAGAGAAAGATCCCCGCATTTTGAGAATTTAGGTTTTCGCGGTAGGCCCCTTTACTCAAGAAGATTTAAATCCCCCCTCAATTGGAGGAGGGTATCCCAATATGGACCGGCAAGAAACTCGGCGGGACACATCTTTTCAAAACATTAGGTACATCTTATAATTAACATGCATTACGTAAATAAGAAAAAAAATACAATTTAGATTACGCAGCGGCGGCATACAGCTTTGAAGCGGTAAGCCACCTGCAAATACTGTACTCTTAGAAAATATAAGGGGCCGATAAGTGAGTATTCTTTGGTCGGACTCTACAATCTTTTTGCGGCTGACTGTGTTTTACTGGCTGTATTACTTTGCCTTTGCCTTACCGCTTGAATGTCTTTTAGAAGGTTAGATCACAAAATCTTCTGTCAGATTTGACACATGGAAAAATGTTGCCAACAAAAAAATAATTTCAGATATTTCTGTAAAATATATGCAGGAAATTAATATATTTTTCTGCTGTTAATTTTGTTTAAACCATGAAGAATTCCTGGACATCATGTAAAAGAATATCTTACTCTCGCGCATAGAAATGAAGTATACGTACAAAGTAGCTTATCTACGATACGATTATAATATATACGATTGTTATGCGCCATTATATATAGCAATGTGTATGCATAGTGGCGCATAGCATAACAAATTGCATGCACCACTATGCATATGCACTATGCACACGTATGTTCAATAGAAAGACTACATTGGAGTAGCTTACTGAAGCTACAAAAATGTGTTTTGTTTTTCAATGATAATATTGATAACACACAATGTACGCTTACCTAATCAAAATTATGTTATGTTTGTATTTACTATTTAGTCATCACAGAAAAATGTTAGTAATAGTGAAACTAAAATACACTTAAAATATATTACAATACAACTGCCAAAATAGGAAATTCGCAACGAGTGGGGATACATTACAACACGACCAAAGGGAGTGTTTTAAATCAATATGACTAGCGAATTACCTATTTACACATGTATCGTTCAACATTCTGCAGTACATATGGCCCTTTAAAATAATTTTGGACATAGTTACGTAATGTGCTAACAATCGCACTGCGTGCGGTAAAGTAGCACCGTCTGTACTGTAAAGAAAAGAAAGAGGAAGCAGGGAGAGTGCAATAAAAATTGTGTTGATAATACATGTTGATATATATATCAGAGAGAATTTGAAATAGAGGTGTTTTGTCAAAGAAAACTTTGTAGTAAATTTACTGCCATCTTTCGATCTCCATATTTTGGACCCCCATTTCACCCCTTTAGGAGGTGAATTTTGAAAAATCCTTTCTTAGTGCACCCTCAGACCTTCTAAACTAAAGAGCCTACGTGCCAAATTTGGAATCTCTAGAACCACCGGTTTAGGCTGTGCGTTGATATATTAGTCAGTCAGTTTCTTCTTTTTGTATTTAGATATCAGTGAATGAATAATGATCAAAGTCTAATGGCATTCTAAAAGTTTTAATCATGTGTCGAAGGCGAAGGATAGCAGTAAATTTACGGTGGCTACAATTTCTTTTTGACAATCCACCGCTTTTTCAAATTCTCTATGATATATATATTCGAGAGATCGCTTTATATCGATAAGTCCGCCTGTTGTTACCTTTACCTACTCATTTAAGTCCTGTCTTTGTTTGTAATACGAACTTTTGTCCAGTAGTGCACAATAAAGGATTTTATTATTATATTTGCTCCGCTTATTTTTTGTTTTTAATTGATACATTTGCGATACCTGATACCATCTAGCGACATTGAGAAATAATTCAGCAAATATATAGATACTCGTAGCTCATGGCAATACAAATCCCCCAAAGATTTTTACTGCCGAGAGCTATGAGTTCTGAGGGCCTACCGCGAACCACGTTCGACGTGTTGCCTCTCTGTTGCAGTTGTAAATTCGTACGTAAGTGTGACAGGGAGGCAACACGTTGAACGTGGTTCCCGGTAGGGCCTATGAACTCCATAAACTAGGAATTCGTCTTATTTTTTAGGGTTCCGTACCCAAAGAGTCAAACCGGACCCTATTACTGAGACTCCGCTGTCCGTCCGTCCGTCTGTCACCAGGCTTTATCTCATGAACCGTGATAGTTAGCCAGTTGAAATTTCTACAGATTATGTATTTCTGTTGCCGCTATAACAACAAATACTAAAAACAGAATAAAATAAACATTTATTTCCAATTTCGAGGTTCTCATCCAATCACCGAAGTTAAGCAACGTCGGTCGGGGTCAGTACTTGGATGGGTGACCATTTTTATATATACTGGTATGGAACCATTCCTGTGCGAGTCCGACTCGCACTTGGCCGGTTTTTTTTAATGATTACATCGCCATAAAAGGCCTACCGCGAACACCGAACTTCTAAAATTGCGGACATGTTTCTTTTTTACTCCAAATAAGCCGTAATTAGAGTGACAGAGAAAGATGTCCGCAAATTTGCGACCTTCAGTGTTCGCGGTAGGCCATCTAAGCTTTTAGTATTGTACATTTATCCTCATCAGCAGTAAAATATTCTCGATAATATTTTTTCAATACCTTGCAACATTGACAATCGTCAATGCTATTTTGTGCTGGTGTGATAATTCAGGAAACTATTCTGAATTTATTCGCGATTATTTCAAAAACATGTTAATTTGCCATAATATAAATAATTAAACAAAATAAATTAGAGTGTCTTTCTTTTGGGTCGGCGATGTGTTGTCGCTGCACATTGCCATGAGCGTTTTAAATAATCAGTCGTAAATTATATTATTGTTTTGAATCTGATTCACGATGGTGTTCGAATCCATTGTGGTGGACGTCCTGAACAGGTTCCTTGGGGATTATGTGGAAAATTTGAATCGGTCCCAGTTGAAACTGGGAATATGGGGTGGTAGGTGATTTTACGCATGTTGGTATGATGTCATGCCTAACCAATAATATGCGGTTGTTTAAGGTATAATATGTTATTTTAGGCGATGTGGTGCTGGAAAATTTGAAGTTGAAGCAAAATGCCTTGGAAGAGCTAAACATCCCGGTTCAGACTGTGTATGGACATTTGGGTAAGTTCTGTTCCAATGCATCATAATTTACTTACCTACTTTTTATTGTTATTCCATTATCTCTTAATCTTAAATGTAAGGTTTTATTTTGATGCATTTGTCATAGCATTGGTTTCTATGCAATAAAGTTTTTATGGATATTTGCACACTATTTACTAAAGTGGTATATAAGATCAAAATAATAGTTTGAAGACAGTTCACAAGGTCAATTTGTCAGATATTCAGATTTGGGTCAAGTATAAACAATATTACGGTATTTATGTAAAGTATTTGATTACAGTTAGTGAGTATTTGTACAAATAGCTTTAATTTTTATTTCTATAAAAAAAGCTTTCATAATGTATTACTAAACATTTTGAAAGCAGCATAATGCTATTAAGATATCATTAATCACTGACATTAAGGTCAGGGATGGGTTTCCGCCTAGGCCTACAAGGCCCGGGCCTAGGGGCCAATGCAACCTAACAATAATTTTGAGATTGAGAAGGGGGCCCTAGTGCTTAGCCTAAATTCTTAGTGCCATACCAAGTGCCTAGGGGCCCTAGGTCTCTAATTCTGGGGCTGATTAAGTTATGATCTGCTCAGAATGGTTTTCAAAATATTTCTTACTTATGTTTTTTTTCGGATTACATTTTTAACTTATGAAGTTTAAGCTCAATTGAATAATGAGAAGTGGTGATTATTTTTATATACATATTGTATATATTCTTATTCTTATTCTTAAATATTGCTAGCTAAATTTTAGCTTGCAATATTTGACCCGAACAAACATTAAAAATAATGCTATGAAAAGTCAATGTCAAAAGTCATGACTATTGCTAAAGAATCAATTTCCTCCACCTTACAAAAAATATGAAGATCACAGATTCAGCCAGTTTGTTATTATTCAATTTGACATTTTATATTAATTTAAATTTATTTTTTGTTACTGATTATAAATTTGCATGCAAGCTAGATACATGAACTGTAAAGCCAGGTTGTCACGTAGTGTTCGGAGCAAATGTTTGCTCTCCCTATTTACTATTGGAGGAACTGTTTCCATTCACCAAACAAACGAACAAGCTCAGAGCACCTAGTGAAAATGTGGCTTAAAACTGTATTATAACATCCCCATACTGTATTGATGCAAATAAATAATTTCTGATTGTTGGGAACATGTTTGCTTTTGAATCATTAAACTTTGACGATATAACACACTATTATTGAGAGGAAAGGGGACAACATCACATGATCGCTTCTCCATACAAACATAGTTTCATATTCCTCTGTAGACATTAACATTGGGAAAATATTTTTACACAATTTGATCTGACAACCGGGTTTCAAAATTTGCTAGCTTAAATTGAACTCTGTCAAGTTGACATGAGTTAAAACTTAATTGGGGCCTCTGTACAGTCCATGTCATCATGTCAGTCTTTGTACATGACATTTAAATGCAATAAAATTGCTGTATGCATACAGGGGGGTATCTTTTTCTTTGCATCTGACTGAACTACTTGTAGGACGCGAGTCGTCAGGAGGTTAACCTGAGCTATGCCCCATTGCTTGACATTGGAGGGTATATTCAAGCTTATTAATAAAGTAAAGTCCCATTGTAGCTGATAATAAATTGATAATGTTTGTTTCCCGGCATGGGGTGTCACATGCAAGTGACGCAAGTTGCTGTAAATTGAGTAATGTCATGTTGAATCTTGTCACAATGACTATATAATTTAATAAAAATGCTAAATTACTTATGTGATAATTGTAACTGATTGTATACATTAATAATCAATCCTGCACTGTCCAACACAACATGGATTAACAATTTAACAACGATAATAAAATAAAAATAAACATTAAAAAGGCATTAAAGTAATTAATTGAAGTTGTAATTAGACGCGTTTTACCTACCAATAAAACGCATATTAATTTACTTACCTTATTCGAAGCTTATTAATTGAGAGAGGCACGTCGTTTCCCGCCATTGTATTGCTATCTCTTTTCAACGTATGGCTATATTTCGCTCTTTTCCCCCACCATTAGTGGACCACCACCTGGCAGTGGGGATGAGTTTTACTTAAATGAAATCCCAGAATGGCTCGTCATTGGCTCGAAATTATTTGAATGCCACCAGGCAGAGTTTACTCATAAGCTTCGAATAAGGTAAGTAAATTAATATGCGTTTTATTGGTAGGTAAAACGCGTCTATTAATTTGACCTGACCGTTATTCGAAGCTTATTAATTGAGACCTGTTTGTTATCGCCTGGTGGTGGTGGAAAAGAAGATGCCAATGTGACCTTATAACGTGATGATAAATTTGACAGGACAGAAATGTATTAATACCTTAGATTCAGCAATTAAACATTTATTTCAAGAACATTATATTATAACAGACAAATTTTTATCATCACAGTTTTATTATAAGATTAGTTTTCTACTTAATTGGTTGAAACAAGTGTGATACAGAATCAACAGTAGAGGATACAGGCATCACTTCACGCCTATAATATCGACTGAAAGTATTTTCCGAGCGCCAATTACCACGCGCTAGAATGTCGTCTACAGGGAAATTGTCCACCCAATGTTTTGATGCCACAGCAGAGCGAATGCTGCCCGGGGATGCAGTAATGCCTGCTTCCTTAAACAAGCTTTTTATCCATCCCGAAATGATCGTTCGGGAAGCACCTTTAACATCACCTCTTAGAGTAACAAATAAATCATATATGTTGGCTAACCCACGCCTACATTTCAATAAGGAAATAGTATGCTTCACCCAAAACACAGGATTCAAGTTTTGACAGTCAGGGTTCTGCAACAATTTCCATCCCGATTGCCTATAATCAGCGCAATCCGTCTTAGACCCAAATGTCGGCCAAAAAACAATAGCATCATCAGATTGCACAAAGTGTTGACAATCAATTTTCAACAATGTCAAATCATGAATTCGTCTGCCGGAACAAAGAAGCAGTAACATAGCAGTGTGCCTAGATGATTCGAAAGGGCTTTCTAAATTAACTTTACATTTATTCAGATGATCGAGAAGAATTTCAATATTCCAAATAGGTGGTTTTTGGCCAATAGGTTTCTGTAAAGCAATTGATTTAAGGACATGTTTAACAAGAATGTGTGAACTTAATAGGCCAGAATCCTCAGTATTACATAAAGTTGACACTACTGACTTGTAAAGCAATATAGTTCTGTACGAAAGTTTATGTATCAAATGAAGGTCTGACAAATATTTAGCTACGTCTGAACCTGATGGCTTCTTATAGTCTACCTTATGACTAGTAGCCCAGACCACCCATTTCTTCCACGCTATGTCGTAAGTTTTTCTGGTAGACGTACGCCAAGATTGTTCGAGCAATTTTAATTGATCAGAATTCCAGTCAGTTAAGTTCGCTGACCACCCCCACACTTCCACACTTCTAGGACCATGTCCTGAACTTTCGGTGGTGGCAATCCCGTCGTGATGTCGATAAGGAACCTTTCCAGGGACCGCAGAGTAAATGGAGCTGCTTGAGCGCGTGACCTGATGTCCGCTCTCCAATAAACGCGATCCCATCGTGGTACTACTAGCAGATACGTGCCCGTTGCTTGGTTGAGATGGGCTAGCACTTTCGGCACCAGGTAAGGAGGTGGAAACACCCAGGCCAGGTTGTAATTCCATACGTGTGAAAAAGCGTCGTGAAATAATGCCTTCGGATCGTTTTGGTCCAGTGAGGCGTAGTTTGTCACTACATGCGCCCTGTGAGACGCAAACAGATCGATCTGGGGAACACCCCATTTTGAAAATACTTTCTCTAAGGCCCCCGGAAGCAGATGCCACTCCGGGGCCTGACGAAGCCGCGACAGGTGATCTGCATGGCTGTTGTATTTTCCCGGAATGTGAACTAAATTCAGATGGATGCGATATTGCTCTAGGATGCAAAATATCTGAAATGTTAATTCCAGGAGTGGATTTGATTTTGTTCCGCCCTGATTGCGTAAGTAAGCTAGCACAGTTTTGTTGTCGCATTGGACAAGTACTGTAGAGTTGCTCAGGTACTGACAGTGACCTTCTAATACCCTTTGAACAGCAAGCATCTCTTTCTGATTGCAATGTAGCATTTGCTCCGATTTTGTCCAAAATCCAGTCAGAGCTAGATCGTCTAATTGGGCACCCCAGGCCAGGTCTGACGCATCTGTTGTTAAGAAGTGCGATGGTGGGGGCAGATGGATTGGCGAAGGCATACGACAATGATGCAACCACCACATCAAGTCCTCCTTTACCCTGTCGGGAATGGCATAAGTCCGGCTTGAAAATCGTGGCATAGAGTTGAGAAGGTTTAGTAGGGCTCGGTAGTTCAACCTCCCCTTTTGAACCGTAAAACTTGCGAAGTTTAGAAGTCCCACTAACCTCTCTAAATTTTTCCGGCTGGTTTTCGCAGCGGAAAGCATCAGTTGAATTTTGCCTATCAAAATAGGGATCTTTTCCTCTGGAAGTCGTTTCTGGTTTCCCCAGGCATCCCACCAGACGCCTAAGTATACCAGTGCTTTTTGGGGAGTCAATTGAGATTTTTGATAATTGATCAACCACCCTAGTGTTTCTAATTTCTTTACGACCACCTTGACATGCCTGGCCAGTGTATTCTTGTCTTGGTGAGCAATAAGGAAATCGTCGAGGTATACTATTATCCTTATATTCATGTCCCTTAGAACCTGCGCTACCCAATTGGTGAAGGTCGCAAAAGTTTTCGGCGCAGTGCTGAGCCCGAACGGTAAGCAGGTCATCTGCATGAGCTCTTGGCCATAGATAAGGCGTAGAAATCGCCTGTGTGGTGGGCTTATCGGCAGATGGAAGTACGCCTGGGACAAGTCTACCTTGCATAACCAGTCTTCCGGCTGAATGAAATTTGGCACGCGGTGCACGTTTATCAATCCAAAATTTTCGGTTATTACATACCGGTTTAAAGCCTTCAAATTGAAAATAGGCCGGGGCGAGCCGTCGCTTTTGGGCACTATAAACATCGTTGATATGAAACTGGGAGATGGATCCACTACTTCTAGCACACCCTGTTCCTTCATTTGATTGATGATCTGCGTCATCTCGGCTGACTGCGGGCATTTGAGATTGTTGCCGCAACAGTTTGGATAAACCAGAGGTGGCTTCTGAAAGAAGGGTATGCGATACCCCTTTAACATCCGTAGCACGTGGTCCGGTGCGTTCATGTTCTCCCATATGTTGTAAAACTGTGCCAGCCGGCCTGCCCTGAACCTCATGTCAATATTTACCTTTCTTATTGTATCTGTACCCCGCGGGGGAAGCTCCTCGTTTTCGAGCGATTCTGGGCTGATGTTGGGGCCTTTGCTGGTATTGTCTCGACCGACGTCCCCGAAAGGAACCACTGGACCCATTCTTAAATGCACTGTTACATCCTTGCGAAGGATAGTTATGATTGTAATTACCCCGCTGGGGAAGATATGGCTGCGCGGCAGCATTTTCTTGGCAAGCATAAGCATTACAAGAATTGCTTGCATGTGGATGATTGCAGTAGCCCTGCGAGGGCACTTTATGAGGCACTGCTCCCTGCGAGGGAGCGCCTGTAGTGGCCTTAAACTCATCTGTTTGCGAAACAGTGGTCTTTTTGAGAGGCCAGAAACACTTACGAACTCCACCATGGTGCTCAATCTTAGCGGTAAATGCTTCGGTGTTGAAAAGCGACGAACTGGATGGCGGTATCTTGCGTATAGCCGCCTTAAGCAAAGGCTCCTTGATATGCTTCGTGATTCCATTTCGTCTCATGTTTATCACCTCGGCTCTGTGTCCACAAACGAGTTGTAATATGTCTTCAGATACTTTGAAAAGGTCGCCGCCCAAAAGGACGCTACTTACCTTATCACGGAAGCTTTCGTACGAAAACTCTCCACCTGACCTAGTATAATCAAGTATTTCTGCCACTGCAGCGTGCAGGGCTTCTTGTTGTTTTATCAAACAAAACGTAAGGGCGCCATACGCTTTGTCAGAATGCACCAAATGAGGATAAGTGTCATACTGTTTAACCTCTTCATTAACCTCCAAATCAGTATAACCTGGAGACCTACTATAGATTTTCTGAGTTTCGAAGCGTTGCACCTCGCATAAAAGTTTTATTTGCTGTTCTGTAGCTTCAAGAATTGTTGGTTCCTTTAATTTGGTACCGAGGCCCAAAACAAAAGGTTTGGATGGGCCTGGCTGAGGTTCCGCTTCGGTATAAAGTTCTCGACTGACATTGTCCGAAACTACGGAATATGCATCACAATCATCGTGACGAGTGTAATAATTATCAGGATTAACAAGTGCTCGCAGCTCGTTTACTTGTTTAGTTAATGTATGGAGCCTGCGACGGGACTTTTTACGGCCCCCCCTTTTTTTGCTGCGATAACGGCACTTGCGTTTCGAATCCGACCTTGAAGAGTCTGAGGAACTGGAGCAGTCACTATCACTACTGCTTGACTCACTCGATACACGCTTATGTTTTGTTTTCGAGACATCCGGTTTGTCCTCAGGTTTTCCTTCTACATCATCCATAATCTACAATAGGTACAAACAACAATAAGAATCGAACGGTAAAAACCGTTTAAATAATTATAATTTTTCCACAAATGTGAAGGGTAGATTCGAAACTCTTTGTGCAATGGAGTAGAAACAAAGTAATAGCTACTCGAAGATTACTTACGTGAATAAGTTGTCACAAATAGGTAACCTTTTACTAGATATTTGCAGGTAATGAGCACGTAACTATAAACTTTTAAAATTAGATATTATGCTTGTACTTGGAGCTATAATTTTAAATAACTAATTTAACCAAAGTCGTACTTTTTGTTAGCACGACCTATCGCGGCGGGAAACGAGACGCCAATGACGAGCCATTCTGGGATTTCATTTAAGTAAAACTCATCCCCACTGCCAGGTGGTGGTCCACTAATGGTGGGGGAAAAGAGCGAAATATAGCCATACGTTGAAAAGAGATAGCAATACAATGGCGGGAAACGACGTGCCTCTCTCAATTAATAAGCTTCGAATAACGGTCAGGTCAAATTAATAAAATTATTTGAATAAAAAGTATTGAAACATAACATTAAACTACAATATCAGAACAACCTATTATTAAACCATTATCAGATACTAAAAGTTCGAGCAGCCAATGTTCATCAATAGAGCATCAATGTTAATAAGGTTAGGTCACTTAGCATTCCCTCCACACGAACTCACCTATATTTGAACCATAAACTGGCTATACATTCCCATTGCTCTCAGAGTGCATGCAAGTCAAACACTTAGGTGTCACCAGTGTAACACTGAGCTCCCTGACATCGAAATATTGACAAGGAATTTGATGTCTGATCTAGGCAACACTTTGCCGCTGGGGGCGAGATAACCAGCAGAGACATTGTGTATACACGTTCCTGCTCATGATACTCGAACTACTCCTGCTTGAGTTTGCCGTCTGTCTTTTTCGGGCGCGAACAAAGCCTTTATTATCAAGTCGTTAAAGTGCATGTTCAGATATTTATAAGCACATTGGCCACTCTGAAATATCTGATGGTGACTGTAGTAGAGTAGAGAGTGCACTGCACACACTTAAATTGGTTTTTCAGCGATCGACTCGTTAAACGGTTATCATAACATTCCTGTGGCCCAGACTATGACATCATGCCCTCAAATCAGACGATTTAATTGTGTGAGTGACTGACTCACACTAACAAAAACTCAAGGTCAATCGCTGGCATTACTGGATGGTGATAATATTCATGTTAACCAATACAACAGGAATTTTTGTTGCATTAATTAATTCTTATCATTTATTTTTAGCTAGTTGTGAGAATGTTTTAAGAGAATCATCAAATGAGCTTCTATTTTTTTATAGCGATCATTGAAAATAGACGTGGACTGTAGAAAATCGAAATTTGAGTTAAAATTTGTTAAATACACTGTACATAGAGTATGTGCGGAAAAAGAAGTCGTAGAATATATGGGTTCCCTTTTCCCTTACTCTTCTCTTTCCACACAGACTAAGTAGGTATACAGATTGCCTAAATTAATTTAATTACACCGTGAGCAACTGTGTAGCAGTGTAGGCATAGAGATTATTTTAACCTACTGCAACATTTAATTTTAAGCATTGAAAACTAACTCATTCAATCAAACCAGGGTAACGCTCAAAGCCTGAATCTAGGTATTAACTTTTAGCCCTGAAGTCCTGAGTAAGGTCAGTCAGTCAGGTCTTCAGTATTGACAAAACTGTGAGAGGTTCAACTCACAGTTTTCTCAATACTGAAGTCTCAGACATGTTAGTGTTTTACCTTAAAAAAAATTGACATTCCTACGTTTATTATGACAATCGTCATAATCGTGTTAGTTTAGGACAAATTATCGAGCGTCATTTCAGGCGAATGTGCCATAATATCTTTAACCTTTAATGCCCTACTCATAATACTGAGCTGCCATTGTGAAAGTTATAATGAAATGTCAATTCCGAAATGAAACCTTAAGATCTATGCAAGAAGATTGTTGTTGCTTTGTATGTCCTGACGGGTTAATCTATTATACTTATACATAATACCGTTTTAGGAGTCTAAGCCATATAAACGTCTAATGGCTTCTCTAACTTGTTTTGATAGTGAATAATAGTGACACATTGCTTATCACTATCAGATAAAAAAAGTTTACTGCCTACTGTTTACTAAACAAACACCTTTCCAGTTTATCAGCTTTTGTTAGTGATTAAACTTTGTCAATGTTATTAAGATAATTATTAATACAAACCCGTATATTCCTTAGCATCAGCTTGTAGCATGCCGTTATTGTGACCTTGAACGCCATAGTTCCGTAACCGAAGTCTTTGTGTTATCCTTTTAAGGCCTAATGTAGGTATAAGAAAAATTGGAAGTTGAATTTGAAATTAAGAAAATAAGGTTAAATTTATTTTGTTGTAAAATCTACCGAAATATCTAAGTAATAGAAAAAAGCAAATTTCAATTGAAATTGGTTGAAATTCAAGTAATAGGAAGAACTTCGTTAAATATTATTTACATTACAGGAAAACTCGTCCTCAAAATACCATGGAAGAACCTATACGGCGCGTCGGTGGAGGCGTCCATCGAACGCCTCTTCCTGATCGTGAACCCTTCAGCTGAGGTCGTGTATGACCCTGAGAAAGAGGAGAAGCTAGCGCTGGCCGCCAAGCAGGCCGAGCTGGTGAGGGTTGAGGAGGCTAAGAAGAAAGAAGCTGAGAAAGGTATGACTTTTTTTTTTTAATGAGAGTTCGTTCGTCTCTTAGAGTGGTGTCAGAAAGAGTCGTCAGGTGAGCGACTTGTCCTGATTGTGAATCCTTTGGCTGATGTCGTGTACGACCCTGATAAAAAAAAAAGAAGCTAGCGCTGGCCGCCAAGCAGGCTGAGCTCGTGAAGGTTTAGGAAGCTTAAAAGAGGAAATCTTTAATTTTATGTATAACTTAATGGCCATTTACTGTGGCCACCGTGCGGCGCGCTGATCGCGCAGAGAGAACCGGTAAGGGGTGGTCTTATACCAGCATTGCTGGCGTGTGTTGTGTCAGGGATCACATCACACTAACGACGATAAACTATGATTACTTTTCTTGATGACATCATAGGTATAAGTATAACGCTCATTTCTTACTAACGTGCGAGTGTCAGAAAGAGAGTTATTCGTGAGGCGTCTTCTCCTGGTAGTGATTCCTCCGGCTGAAGTGTACGATCCTATGTGTATCTAATTAGTTCCCGTAACGGCGTAGATATATAATATTATATATATATAAGAAAATAAATTTCAGATCAAAACAAACTCGACGAGACCTTCGTCGAAAAGCTAGTAACGCAAATTATAAAGAACGTCCAGCTGAACATAAAGGACATCCACATCCGCTACGAGGACAGCATAACGAATCCCAAGGCGCCCTTTTCCTTCGGCATCACACTACACAACCTCTCAGTGCACACGACTGATGAGAATTGGAAGCAGACGGTTATTCAGGACGCCGTCACTAAGATTTTTAAGGTTTGATGATTTTGAATTTACATAATAGCTTCCTGCAGGAGTTTTTGAGGCTGATTGTACCAGAAAAATGTTAGGCGCGATCAATACTGTGATCAAAGTCAGAACGATTTTTGTCTGTAGGTATTTAGTATGGTTTTAGAGTTTAGCGGAGTTATCCTTGGTCTCGTACTAGTCGTCGTGCCGCCAAGGACGACAAACCACTCACCTACTGCGTACCCCGGTCCGATGCGACTGCCTTTCAAGTCAACAGTTGTGCAAGATAGCACCTTTCGTTTGATTGACACAGTGCCTCTCGCGTCGAATGTCCCTTTAATGAGGGCTGTACAAACTCGTCGAGACACCCCGAGACATGCCGAGAATGAGTGTGTACATGCTGCTACCTTCTCGTCTCGCGCTTCTCCGATCGGATCGGAGCGGTGCCCAGAATCTCGGCGAGAGACTGTCGACGAGTGTGTACATCTGACATGATAATTCAGTTTTATATGGAGTAGCTGTCACGTAAAATATTTTTGCAAGTTTAAATGTAATATTTAAGTAATAATGATATGGTATTTAACCAATTAATTTTTAAATTAAGTTCAACCAAAAGCGAGTTGAAGGAACTGTCATAGGAACCATCGACGCTAGAGGAATAATTAGGCTTAGAACGCACTGCGATTAATTTCTTGCGGTTTGAGAACTGAAAAAGTGTAACGATCGGCGTGCTTCATAAGCGCAAGACTGAAACCGCAAGAAATTAGACTGAAACAGCAAGAAATTAATCGCAGTGCGTTCAAAGCCTTAGAAAGGGGTGGAAAGTTTATCTTGCATGTTGCTTAACTCGCGTAGAGAGACGTTCTAGAAAAGTAAGGTAAAGGAAGTAAGGATTTTCGTTTCGATGAATAATTGATAACTATCATACTGTGATGACATTTAATTATAGCCATATAGTTTTAGTAGGTACACTAGGTCGTACCTTAAGTTTAATTTGATAATATTTTTTTTACAGATATTAAATTTAGACGGTCTGGCAATATACTGGAACCCGGCAACGGAGCTGTACTCGAAACACGCAGAAGAATCCATCAGGGAAAGGCTGGAGAAAGAGATCGCGACCAAATCTTCACAGCCTACGTTTTATAAATATGGTAAGAGAATTTTTTGACATGTCCTAGGACATATCTCTCATAGATGACTTCTTCTCATCGGTTATTTTATTATTATATTTAATCGAATTCGAAAAAGGAGCTGGTGTTCAAATCATTCGTCTCTTTTTTGTATTTCTTGCATTTAGTGAACTATTTAATTGTACTTGCTGACACGATCAGAAAAGTGCCAACGGAAGTCGCTAATGAAACTGATGAAACACTGTATCCTAGCCGAATGTGGGCTAATTGTATATTTACATGTCATTTTAAACTATTTTGTGAAGTGATTTTATTGTTAAATAAAAACCTTAACCTTTCAGTAAACTAAAATGTAATAACTGTAATTAGTGAACCTTAAAAAAAAAAACATTTCAAACAATTGAACTGATGATCATACTTTTAGAAAACAAACATCCCTATTTGTCAACACACTAAATACCATCTATATTTTCAGCGCTTGGTCCAATCAATGCCACAGCAAAACTAAAACTAAATCCAAAGCCCGAAGCCGATACGCCCAAGTTTAGTTTACCCAAAGTCATATTAACGCTACACATGGAGCAACTATCAGTCAACTTGAACAAAAAGCAGTACCAAGACATGATGCTGCTAGCTGATTCTATGGATAGAATGAATAAGGGAGCTCCATACAGGTGGGTTTTAGTTTAGAACACTGCTACAGGAAAACTAAAACTAAATCCAAAGCCCGAAGTTGATACGCCCAAGTTTAGTTTACCCAAAGTCATATTAACGCTACACATGGAGCAACTCGAACAAAAATTTGTACTAAGACATGATGCTGCAGATTCTATGGATACGATGAATCAAGGAGCTTAGGTAGGTTTTATTTTACAATACAGCTACAATAAAACTAAAACTAAATCCAAGGCCGGAGGCCGACACGCCCAAGTTTAGTTTAAAAAATAAAACTTGTAAAAAACTTTGCGGAAATCGTGCGTGCGCAATTAAAACTAGCATAAAATAATATTGCATAATATTGCTTATATAATGAGTATGAACATCATAGTTTATTACTTAGTTTTTAAACTCGATAAACAAGTTCTTTGAACACTAATATCTATTCAAAAATTCTTCGCAACTTTATTCTCATTGCTAGTGACTGACTAGCTATTAGGTTATAAAATATTTGCTTTTAGACGCCGGCTTTGCATAGGTTTGTACCTGTTGTAAATCTTAATTTAAGTAACTTCTTGTCGTTAAGTAACTAGATACCAAACAAACAATGGATATTTTAACTTGCTACAAAAAGTTACTTTGCTCTAAATGTTCTATATAAGGCTTATTTTTGGATTTGTTTGTGTAAATGAGGATTAAAATTTCTATAATATATTTTAATGCATTATTATGCCACGACAGTGGCAAATAAGCGTACGGCACGCCTGATTTAAGTGTACACCGCAGCCTATGGGCGTGCGTTCGTTTGCATACACTTAAGATATCAAGCGCTAATGTTTGACAATCCTACTATCACAACACAAGCCTTTTTGAACTTACCATGGTACCTAGTAAATTTGTGTAAAAGCGTCCCTTTAATATTTATTTTTTATCACAAATCCTGGCGTCGTACAGTACCGTACCTATAGGTATCATTTTGCCGTCATGATAATATATACTACGCGTCTTTAGTATTCCTTCGTCTATCTACGCTGATACAATTATTGATTAATTCGAATGAGATATGCTATTTCGTTATGCGTGGCATAACTGGCCTACAAATGCGACGTCATAGTTTGCATTTAAAACAACGTCTTCCTGTGTCTGAACCAGATTTGCGTTTCGATATCTAGGTGAATTTATTGAAATATGGGTTATACGCTTCACAGGATTACTATGAAAGGGTCGTGCCTGCTATTTGTACCGAAAGATTCAATATTTTGAATGTTTTATAAAATAGAGTAATGACACTTTATTTCCACAAAAATAGTTAAAATTCATTTTCATATTGTAAAGAAGTAAAGAGTTATTGTAGCTAAACATAGGAACTCTAATAATAAAATGTTAAGAAATTTTAATTGGTTCGATAACATTTTCCCAATTAACAGTGTTTTCTTGAATTGAGGATTATGATAGGCATGTGAATAAAAACTAATTAAACACGTAATTAGTTTTATTTAACTAGTAAAAACTAATTTGAAGTATTTTATTTATCTTCTTTGTACGTTCGCTCACTCACCATTCAAATCGTTCATTCGTACGTTCCATTTCTACAATAATATAACAAAATACGTTAAATTATTTCAGAAAATACCGTCCGAACCTCCGCTCATACCGTGGCCACTACAAAGAATGGTGGCATTTCGCTTACAAGTGTATTTTGGAGGACGAAGTGCGCCGCAGAAGAAGGAACTGGGACTGGACGCATATGTTGACACATCGGAATCTGTGCAAAGACTATGCGAAGGCGTATCAGTGTAAACTGAGTAATAAAGGTAGGTTTCAATTGTTGAATCAATAAACAAATAAAGTCAATATAGGGACCATGCTCGTTCGAGGGTCTGCTATCTACTGGCTTGAATCGGAAACATGAATATGTACATTGACACTTCATGCCAAAGCAAGTGCTGCCATCTACCGTTCTCGTACGTTTTCTTGTGCATAGTAGGTTCTGACATCTTGTTGGCTACATTGGAAGCATAAACATTTACACCTCGTGCCAAAAATCTGACGTCTCCTAGTTGTGCTGCCCCCTACAGTTTGTGCACGCTTCCTATAGGGACGCTCCGCTACCTTGTGGTGTGAATCGAAATAGATTACATTGACACTGAACGACTGGGCTCCTGTGCTGCCCTCTACAGTACGCTGCTATATAGAAATAGCATACTATATAGTGAGTAAATAAAGTTATCGAAGATATTGACAGCATTTTCTCGCTAGATAGTATTATAATGCGTAGTGATAACCATCTAATAAAGTTAACAAGCCGCTAATAATCATTTGTCCCTTTCCGACTTATTGATATGACAGAAAGGGACAAACGATTATCATCGGCTTGTTAAATTTAGTAGGCTTTTATAAATGACGCCATAAGGAAGTATGTGCCGGTAGAAATACAAGCAACGAAAACGCATAGCGTGGGTAAAATGTGAAATTTAATGAGATGAAATTGGCATACTATTTAGCTGCTGTCAATACGTAGCATGACATATCTGAGTTTCCGACCAATCTTTGATGAGACTTGGACACGTAGACAATGGGTTGCGGTGCCGAATAGTACAATAGATATAAATCGTCTGTGCTACTATATCGAGATAGACGTTCTAACAAGTTGTTTGGTGAAAGTTACTTTAGCACCAAATCGTAAGGTCCATGTTTCCAGGAAGCGATAAGAATGTACTTTATTAAACAGCAATTGTCTGTTACAGGCAAGCCGACTCAAGAGCAACAGTGTCTTCTAGACGAGGCCGAAAAGAAACTAGACCTGCTCAACTTGGTCGTTATCCGGCAAAGGATTGAGATGGAAGTAAGTTCATACATCACAGTATTCATGTGAAGAGTTGTAAGAAAAATGCATTTTTATTATAACTCTTCACATTTGTGTCTTATATTTGGCAGCCAATAGGGCCGTTTTATTTAACCGCTAGTATACCGTGGACGCGATATCGCATCGCCAAAAAAGTTGCCAATTATATATGATCATTGCCAGGAGGGCGCTGTTATTCTCATGTATAGGGTGACAGTTTAGTATGAAAATTTTAGTTCCAATGAAATTCCGCAATATGGCGCGTGATCATATATTACTGGTCAGGCTTTACATTGTTTATTCCTTAGACTCAGTCAGAAGGGGTCAAAGTTTTTAACATAACTTTTTTTAGATATTTAGGTTACTTATTGTCCATAGAATCATGTGCTTTATGGATCCTAATAGATGGGAGAATAATAGTTTCATAGTTTTTATACATTTTCTTTTCCATTGTTTCCGTTGTTTCCGTTACCGTCTTGTCAAAGTCTATGATTACGCAATGCAAAAAAAAATGTACAAATCCGTACTATGGCATGTCTCCTCTGTGAAAGGTGTTCCATCGATGTTTCGTGTTGCATGACAGGTGGAGCGGCTGGGCAAGCTGGAGGAGGAGGCGCGCAAGAGCCGCGGCTGGTTCGGCGGCTGGTGGGGCGGCGGCTCCAAGGACGGCGGGCTCGCCGAGGGCACGGCCATCAGTGAGACACACGGACGTTCATTGTTGAGCCATTTAGGGTTCAAGCTAATTTGCTTGTCTATACTAACGGTATGAAATACCCAATGTAAAGTAAACCCTAAATGGCTCGACAATTAAAATCCTTGACTGTACTAGTGGCTGTGAGCTGTGATCCGAGCGATCCCCGGGGCTCCGCCGCTTGAAATCATTACAAAAAACTGTAGGCATGGCACAGGAACGGCGCGACAGTATTTCGCCCGCGAGATGGACTAATATATGGACTCGCAGATTTTATAAATCCCGAATAAAATCTGGTATATGAAAAAAAAATTTCACATCAATACATAATTATTCAGCAAATAGTATCCATACATAAAAGGAGATGTAATTTTATTGTTTCGCACTCGCCTGTTATAGAATTTAGTTCCAACATTTGCCGCTAGATGTCGCTGTGCTTTCCGTGTCGGAATCGTACATCGCGGTGTTAAGATTTTTCCGCGAATGATGACCCTCTCGCAGCAACGTCGTGAACTCATACTTACCTGGCATAGGGGATACCGTGATCAAGAAGGCGGTTCCCCCAGGGCGAGACTCTTCCATTGCACTGCGGTTGGGTTGACCCTTGCGATTATCCCTAATGTGGATAACTCGGATGCGTAATTTTTGGTAGTGGGGACTGCGTACGCGCTGTCCCCCCCGTAACTCCCATAAATCTTAACCTAACTTGTTTTCATTACGTTAATTCGGTTATCTTAGATACATATACTCGTAAGATAATTACATCAACATATTTGATCTGGGTCACGACTCACACTTCACAAGATCAGACAAAAATTGAATCTAGAATTCTAGATTTTGTGGAGAATTGGAGATACTTTATCAACTACTTATCTTTATTTGTGCTTATTAGATTAGTAAACACATTTTTGATGTAGGTACTAAGAGAGAACAGCAAAGCAACTCCGTATGGAATGCTCATAGTAAGGATGTTTTCAAACGGCATGTCAACGTTATAACTAATGGATTTACCCTTCACCCAATTATTGTTAGTTGTTTTGCAAAACACTTCCTCAAACAAGCTTAATTCCAATGAAGGCTTGGGTTTATAAAGATTCGTTATATTGACAACCTCAGTGTCGGGCTTTTTACTTACGAGTGCATAGATGGCGCTAGTAGTCATTGAATGAGGAAGTAAAGTATTATTTAATGATAACTTATGTGATATACATATATATGTATTTTTCATTACTTAGCGACATGACATCTAACGGATCTTTATAAAAACTTTCAGTTTTATCTTTTATTGACAAATTAAAATAAGTTTTCTATTAGATGTAGTGAGTTTCTCTTCCTTGCTCCGTTTTGGTCCAATCTTAAGATACGTAACTAATAACAAAGATTAATTGATTATATTATTTGTGTAAAATGTATGACAATTCGTATTTCTAATTTGAGTACTAATGTACATTTAATATAATTATTCGGCAGTCGCAACCATTGTAACAATACACCATTTTACAAATTTCAGTGAAACAGTTCCAAAACGCGATGACTCCCGAGGAAAAGGCCAAGCTCTTCCGTGCTATAGACTATCAGGAAAACAGCGCTCCACTGCACCTGCCTACCGAATACGTGGCTGTTGAGACTTGCTTCCGTCTCGACAGATGTCAAGTGGCAGTGAACGATGATAAGGAAGTGTTGAAGGCTTGTGTGGACAACGTTGTGGTTGAGATGGGACAGAGACCGAGCGCCAATGCGATCAGGTATGTGTTGTACCGAATACGTGGCTGTAGAGACTTGCTTCCGTCTCGACAGATGTCAAGTGGAAGTGAACGATGATAAGGAAGTGTTGAAGGCTTGTGTGGACAACGTTGTTGTTGAAATGGGGCAGAGACCGAGCGCCAATGCGATCAGGTATGTGTTGTACCGAATACGTGGCTGTTGAGACTTGCTTCCGTCTCGACAGATGTCAAGTGGCAGTGAACGATGATAAGGAAGTGTTGAAGGCTTGTGTGGACAACGTTGTTGTTGAAATGGGGCAGAGACCGAGCGCCAATGCGATCAGGTATGTGTTGTACCGAATACGTGGCTGTTGAGACTTGCTTCCGTCTCGACAGATGTCAAGTGGCAGTGAACGATGATAAGGAAGTATTGAAGGCTTGTGTGGACATCGTTGTGGTTGAGATGGGGCACAGACCGAGCGCCAATGCTATCACCTGATAGCATAATAATGCACATACCTATGTGTTGTACTAAATACGCTTTCATTGGGATGACATATGTAAATTTTCTTTATAATGTGTCCCTAGATGTCGCTGGTAGTACTTGTATTTTGTTCAATTATTGAGAGATCTCACGCCATACATGAGATTTCTTATTTAATAAATTAATAATATTAAGTTCTATAGGAGGTATATTAAAATGTGTTTCTAATAAGTTTAAAACTTGCTTAAAACTGAATACTTATTAAGCTTAAATCTTAATATTAATATTGTTACGCATAGCTCGGTTTGTTTTTATGTTTGAATGGAGTCGGCACTCTATACTTACTTATTTCTCTATGGTTTTGGCTGAAATATGTCCATTATTATAAATAAAAAGCCAAAATTACAGTTCCCATACACATATTAGTTAGTTCCAAGTAGATGGCGCTAGTATTACTATATCTTGGGGACAATATTTATATTATATTAAAAAGTGTTTTTTCACTTTCCATCATACTCTTTTCTCTATTGAGAAACCCGATTGTCTTTTATAACCTTTAAATAAATTGTCTGTAACTCAATTGCAATTTTAAATAAGAAACGGAATTTGACACAATTATGTTGATGTATCTAATAAAATAACCCTTTAATTTTAGGGTGGACGTGAAAATGCAAGCATTCACGGTGACCGGCGTGCAACAAGGAGATTACACACCACAACTCGTTACGTCTAAGGAGGTCACTAGCGACGTCAACCTGCTGAATGTCACATTTGAGACCAAACCTTTGGGTGAGACAGTAATAGTACATTACTATACAAGTCGAAACGAGTGGCGATAATTTAAAACACGACCGAAGGGAGTGTTGTAAACCGACATGCGACGACGCGCGTGTAACTCCAGAGGAGTTACATGCGCGTTGCCAATCCTAACACTCCGCACCCTCGTTGAGCTCTGGCAAGCTTACTCACCGACAGGAATACAACACTATGAGTAGGGTCTAGTGTTATTTGGCTGCGGTTTTCTGTAAGATGGTGGTACTTCCCCAGTTGTACTCTACTCTAGATCTGGAATGACATCCGCTGTGCTGTGCCCTACCACTTAAAGCGAAATGACATTCACAGTGCCCATACATCTCTTTCGGATGTAGTTTAAGGACGTACCCGATCCGGGGATTATTTTCGTTATCATGTTTCTGACCACTCTGTCACGCTTGTAATAGTAGTAGTAGTAAAAACTTTATTGAACAAAACAAGTACATAACACAGAAAGAATACAGTAAATGTCTACAAAGGCGAACTTGTATCTATATCTTCTAACAAATAAAAAAAAAGTCGAGTGCGTATGTCTTTCTAGCTGTACATTATATTTTACATAAGAAAAATTAAATACAAAATTTCATCTCATACAAAAAGCACCGTCACACGTTTTTTGGGGACAAAAATTAAGACAACGAAATAAATTTTGAGCCATATGAATGATGTGTTCCAGATGGTAAATGCGACCAGAGGGTGCGAGTGTCGGCGCGGCCGCTGCAAATCATTTACGACGCGCAAACTGTTATCGAGATTGTCAACGTCTTCAAACCGGAAACAGAGTCCTCAGCTTTGACTACGTGAGTTTTTGGGTTTATTTTTGTTTTTACCATTTTTTACGGTTCCGTACCCAAAGGGTCAAATGGGACCCTATTACTGAAACTCCGCTGTCCGTCCGTCCGTCCGTCACCAGGCTGTATCTCATGAACCGTGTTAGTTACCCAGGTGCAATTTCTACAGATTATGTATTTCTGTTGCCGCTATAACAACAAATACTACAAACAGAATAAAATAAATATTTTTAATGGGATTAAAATCCTGGATAAAAATGTACCTTTTTATCCAGGATTTTAATCCCATACATGAAGGAGGTATGCAAAATAGTAACAATTTTTACTAATCAGTACTATTTGTCATGCTTTAGGACCATAACACTGTTTCAGTTTACAAGCGGTCGCCGAAAACAAAATGGCCGATCTCAAGGAGAAATCTGCGCTGGGTATGCAGTACGCCGTGCACCAACACACCTTCATCGACCTCGACATCGATATCGCGGCGTCTTACATAGTCGTGTCGCAGACTGGGAAGTTTAAACCGTAAGTTCAATTAATATTTTTGAAGGAGAAACTGCACTGGGTTATGCAGTACGTCGTGCACCAACAAACTTTGGGAAATGACAGATCTAGAAGCATGCTGCCGACTTGAACTACAAAGATCGCATCGCATCGCTGGGAATAGAAGACCTGGACACACCCGGGGACGCTTACCTGGCACACGGAGAATTTAACCCATTACTAAAAAATATAGAATTGGGTACTTGACCCATGTTAAATATTATAACAAAATTGAGGTAAATGGATAAAAAATGGGCCATTCATTATAAAAGAGTGGAATTTAAAAAGACATATTGAGAAAAAAAAATTACTTTCAAATATAAACAAGAGAATTATACCATTCGATTCCTTAAATGTTATTGAAAAATAAATTGTATGACAACTATATATATAAACGCAATATTTCACGGTCAAAATATCAATTTTCTTGATCTACCATACATTTAGGAAAGACTAATGTAATGTGACGTCTCATTAGATTATCATTTTGTTGGAAGCGTTTCAATCGTCGAGTGCGAGCGTCAGACTTTAACTCTCATTTCTGACGTTTGTGTTGCTTCAATGCCATGAGTCCTATATAGACATTTGATCCTCAGGAAAATCAAGATCGATTGACATTATTTACAAAAAACTGTCAAGTAGCCAATTGGTGAAATACAGAATACTATTAATAAAGACATGAGACGTTGGCCACGCGGGACGGCGGCTCCTCGTCCTCTTAGAATTTAATGAAATTGATAAGTGCACATATACTAACATATTTAACTCATCACCTTCGGCTTACACATATATTTTTAGACATAAGTTAGCTGACACAATCCTGCGGGAACCACACTAAAAGGTAATAAACGATTTCTCATTCTTACCAATGCACACGATTCGACCTCGATATCGTAATCGCGGCTTCGTACATTGTTGTGTCGCAGAAAGTTAAAACCGTATTTGGGGATGAGCTTACAAAAATCGACGTAGTCCTCACAGTTATCCTTATTATAGTACTACTTATCCTTGTAAAACCACACAAATAAATGTCCTAATCGGAATTTTAATCAAGGATAACTAGCTTCGTAGACATAATCCTTAGATTTATCAGATAAACGACTGCTAAACAATGTATTGTTGTATCAAAGGGAATGGATTGTAATAGAGAGAATATAGCGCCATCGCTCGAAACGATGCCGCTATACCTTTGGCCTTTGATGTATTAGATGGCGCCACTTTTTGATATTCAACAAATTTAACACACATCAGTGAAAGAATAAGGATGAAAGTCAAATGGCGTTCTAGAAGTTTTAATCATGTGTCGAAAGATGGCAGTAAATTTACTTTGGTTACAAAGTTTTCTTTAACTATCCACCTCTGTTTCAAATCCGAACAGGAACACATACAGACTGTACAAATTGAATTTTTCAGAGAGGAGCCGTGCATAGTAGTGAAGCTTGGTGCCATCAGCATAAAATCGGAGCCGCGAGACGAGACGCTGGACGTGCACCGGCTGTACAAGGAGGGCCTGGCGGACGACCAGATCGTGCAGGAGATCGCGCGCCACAGCTACGACAAGCTGGACCTGCAGCTCGCCGAGATGCAGGTAGGCCTCTGAGGGTCGGTTTGTACAAGGAGGGCCTGGCGGACCAGATCGTGCAGGAGATCGCGCGCCACAGCTACGACAAGCTGGACCTGCAGCTCACCGAGATGCAGGTAGGCCTCTGAGGGTCGGTTTGTACAAGGAGGGCCTGGCGGACCAGATCGTGCAGGAGATCGCGCGCCACAGCTACGACAAGCTGGACCTGCAGCTCACCGAGATGCAGGTAGGCCTCTGAGGGTCGGTTTGTACAAGGAGGGCCTGGCGGACCAGATCGTGCAGGAGATCGCGCGCCACAGCTACGACAAGCTGGACCTGCAGCTCACCGAGATGCAGGTAGGCCTCTGAGGGTCGGTTTGTACAAGGAGGGCCTGGCGGACCAGATCGTGCAGGAGATCGCGCGCCACAGCTACGACAAGCTGGACCTGCAGCTCACCGAGATGCAGGTAGGCCTCTGAGGGTCGGTTTGTACAAGGAGGGCCTGGCGGACCAGATCGTGCAGGAGATCGCGCGCCACAGCTACGACAAGCTGGACCTGCAGCTCACCGAGATGCAGGTAGGCCTCTGAGGGTCGGTTTGTACAAGGAGGGCCTGGCGGACCAGATCGTGCAGGAGATCGCGCGCCACAGCTACGACAAGCTGGACCTGCAGCTCACCGAGATGCAGGTAGGCATCTGAGGGTCGGTTTGTACAAGGAGGGCCTGGCGGACCAGATCGTGCAGGAGATCGCGCGCCACAGCTACGACAAGCTGGACCTGCAGCTCACCGAGATGCAGGTAGTAGGCCTCTGAGGGTCGGTTTGTACAAGGAGGGCCTGGCGGACCAGATCGTGCAGGAGATCGCGCGCCACAGCTACGACAAGCTGGACCTGCAGCTCACCGAGATGCAGGTAGTAGGCCTCTGAGGGTCGGTTTGTACAAGGAGGGCCTGGCGGACCAGATCGTGCAGGAGATCGCGCGCCACAGCTACGACAAGCTGGACCTGCAGCTCACCGAGATGCAGGTAGGCCTCTGAGGGTCGGTTTGTACAAGGAGGGCCTGGCGGACCAGATCGTGCAGGAGATCGCGCGCCACAGCTACGACAAGCTGGACCTGCAGCTCACCGAGATGCAGGTAGGCCTCTGAGGGTCGGTTTGTACAAGGAGGGCCTGGCGGACCAGATCGTGCAGGAGATCGCGCGCCACAGCTACGACAAGCTGGACCTGCAGCTCACCGAGATGCAGGTAGGCCTCTGAGGGTCGGTTTGTACAAGGAGGGCCTGGCGGACCAGATCGTGCAGGAGATCGCGCGCCACAGCTACGACAAGCTGGACCTGCAGCTCACCGAGATGCAGGTAGGCCTCTGAGGGTCGGTTTGTACAAGGAGGGCCTGGCGGACCAGATCGTGCAGGAGATCGCGCGCCACAGCTACGACAAGCTGGACCTGCAGCTCACCGAGATGCAGGTAGGCCTCTGAGGGTCGGTTTGTACAAGGAGGGCCTGGCGGACCAGATCGTGCAGGAGATCGCGCGCCACAGCTACGACAAGCTGGACCTGCAGCTCACCGAGATGCAGGTAGGCATCTGAGGGTCGGTTTGTACAAGGAGGGCCTGGCGGACCAGATCGTGCAGGAGATCGCGCGCCACAGCTACGACAAGCTGGACCTGCAGCTCACCGAGATGCAGGTAGTAGGCCTCTGAGGGTCGGTTTGTACAAGGAGGGCCTGGCGGACCAGATCGTGCAGGAGATCGCGCGCCACAGCTACGACAAGCTGGACCTGCAGCTCACCGAGATGCAGGTAGTAGGCCTCTGAGGGTCGGTTTGTACAAGGAGGGCCTGGCGGACCAGATCGTGCAGGAGATCGCGCGCCACAGCTACGACAAGCTGGACCTGCAGCTCACCGAGATGCAGGTAGGCCTCTGAGGGTCGGTTTGTACAAGGAGGGCCTGGCGGACCAGATCGTGCAGGAGATCGCGCGCCACAGCTACGACAAGCTGGACCTGCAGCTCACCGAGATGCAGGTAGGCCTCTGAGGGTCGGTTTGTACAAGGAGGGCCTGGCGGACCAGATCGTGCAGGAGATCGCGCGCCACAGCTACGACAAGCTGGACCTGCAGCTCACCGAGATGCAGGTAGGCATCTGAGGGTCGGTTTGTACAAGGAGGGCCTGGCGGACCAGATCGTGCAGGAGATCGCGCGCCACAGCTACGACAAGCTGGACCTGCAGCTCACCGAGATGCAGGTAGGCCTCTGAGGGTCGGTTTGTACAAGGAGGGCCTGGCGGACCAGATCGTGCAGGAGATCGCGCGCCACAGCTACGACAAGCTGGACCTGCAGCTCACCGAGATGCAGGTAGGCCTCTGAGGGTCGGTTTGTACAAGGAGGGCCTGGCGGACCAGATCGTGCAGGAGATCGCGCGCCACAGCTACGACAAGCTGGACCTGCAGCTCACCGAGATGCAGGTAGGCCTCTGAGGGTCGGTTTGTACAAGGAGGGCCTGGCGGACCAGATCGTGCAGGAGATCGCGCGCCACAGCTACGACAAGCTGGACCTGCAGCTCACCGAGATGCAGGTAGGCCTCTGAGGGTCGGTTTGTACAAGGAGGGCCTGGCGGACCAGATCGTGCAGGAGATCGCGCGCCACAGCTACGACAAGCTGGACCTGCAGCTCACCGAGATGCAGGTAGGCCTCTGAGGGTCGGTTTGTACAAGGAGGGCCTGGCGGACCAGATCGTGCAGGAGATCGCGCGCCACAGCTACGACAAGCTGGACCTGCAGCTCACCGAGATGCAGGTAGGCCTCTGAGGGTCGGTTTGTACAAGGAGGGCCTGGCGGACCAGATCGTGCAGGAGATCGCGCGCCACAGCTACGACAAGCTGGACCTGCAGCTCACCGAGATGCAGGTAGGCCTCTGAGGGTCGGTTTGTACAAGGAGGGCCTGGCGGACCAGATCGTGCAGGAGATCGCGCGCCACAGCTACGACAAGCTGGACCTGCAGCTCACCGAGATGCAGGTAGGCATCTGAGGGTCGGTTTGTACAAGGAGGGCCTGGCGGACCAGATCGTGCAGGAGATCGCGCGCCACAGCTACGACAAGCTGGACCTGCAGCTCACCGAGATGCAGGTAGTAGGCCTCTGAGGGTCGGTTTGTACAAGGAGGGCCTGGCGGACCAGATCGTGCAGGAGATCGCGCGCCACAGCTACGACAAGCTGGACCTGCAGCTCACCGAGATGCAGGTAGTAGGCCTCTGAGGGTCGGTTTGTACAAGGAGGGCCTGGCGGACCAGATCGTGCAGGAGATCGCGCGCCACAGCTACGACAAGCTGGACCTGCAGCTCACCGAGATGCAGGTAGGCCTCTGAGGGTCGGTTTGTACAAGGAGGGCCTGGCGGACCAGATCGTGCAGGAGATCGCGCGCCACAGCTACGACAAGCTGGACCTGCAGCTCACCGAGATGCAGGTAGGCCTCTGAGGGTCGGTTTGTACAAGGAGGGCCTGGCGGACCAGATCGTGCAGGAGATCGCGCGCCACAGCTACGACAAGCTGGACCTGCAGCTCACCGAGATGCAGGTAGGCATCTGAGGGTCGGTTTGTACAAGGAGGGCCTGGCGGACCAGATCGTGCAGGAGATCGCGCGCCACAGCTACGACAAGCTGGACCTGCAGCTCACCGAGATGCAGGTAGGCCTCTGAGGGTCGGTTTGTACAAGGAGGGCCTGGCGGACCAGATCGTGCAGGAGATCGCGCGCCACAGCTACGACAAGCTGGACCTGCAGCTCACCGAGATGCAGGTAGGCCTCTGAGGGTCGGTTTGTACAAGGAGGGCCTGGCGGACCAGATCGTGCAGGAGATCGCGCGCCACAGCTACGACAAGCTGGACCTGCAGCTCACCGAGATGCAGGTAGGCCTCTGAGGGTCGGTTTGTACAAGGAGGGCCTGGCGGACCAGATCGTGCAGGAGATCGCGCGCCACAGCTACGACAAGCTGGACCTGCAGCTCACCGAGATGCAGGTAGGCCTCTGAGGGTCGGTTTGTACAAGGAGGGCCTGGCGGACCAGATCGTGCAGGAGATCGCGCGCCACAGCTACGACAAGCTGGACCTGCAGCTCACCGAGATGCAGGTAGGCATCTGAGGGTCGGTTTGTACAAGGAGGGCCTGGCGGACCAGATCGTGCAGGAGATCGCGCGCCACAGCTACGACAAGCTGGACCTGCAGCTCACCGAGATGCAGGTAGGCCTCTGAGGGTCGGTTTGTACAAGGAGGGCCTGGCGGACCAGATCGTGCAGGAGATCGCGCGCCACAGCTACGACAAGCTGGACCTGCAGCTCACCGAGATGCAGGTAGTAGGCCTCTGAGGGTCGGTTTGTACAAGGAGGGCCTGGCGGACCAGATCGTGCAGGAGATCGCGCGCCACAGCTACGACAAGCTGGACCTGCAGCTCACCGAGATGCAGGTAGGCCTCTGAGGGTCGGTTTGTACAAGGAGGGCCTGGCGGACCAGATCGTGCAGGAGATCGCGCGCCACAGCTACGACAAGCTGGACCTGCAGCTCACCGAGATGCAGGTAGGCCTCTGAGGGTCGGTTTGTACAAGGAGGGCCTGGCGGACCAGATCGTGCAGGAGATCGCGCGCCACAGCTACGACAAGCTGGACCTGCAGCTCACCGAGATGCAGGTAGGCCTCTAAGGATCCCTCGGGCACGGTTAAGTGTTTGCTGACGTTCTACTTTATGGGAAGTTTGAAAGTTCATTGCTGAGCGACGTTGGCCCTTATTCATTAAACTGCAAACTTATGTTAAACTTTGATTTCTTCTTACGAACGTATGGTGCTTGTGCAAAAACGAAATGATAGAGACAAACGATTATCAGCGGCATCTTAGATTCGACAGACGCTATAATATATGGAATCTTATGAACACTACTATTTTTTAAGCTTCGATCACACGTGTGAACGAGACAGTGCTATGAGCATTATATAGCGAGGTCCCGTTTGCATACCCCGCGGCGCGTCCGCTTGACCGTTTCCCGACTTAATAAAGGAGGAGTTTCTTAATACAACATTTTGTCATCAGGTCAGGATTTGATAATGGGATCCTTAAGAAAATACGTATTTTTCATATTGACTATTAACTCTTTGAACGCAATTTTTTGTTGAAATGGAACTGCTGATATAAACCAAATAACTCTGGAATTTAAACTGTTGTATGAAGTCTGTTCATTTATAAAGGTTATTTCAATTCCAGATAGTTATAGCATTACGCAACGAAGACTGGCAATCAGCTATAGGCAGCCACGAAGCTACACCGCTGCATCTCCTGCAGCCCACGAACCTCGTCATACAAATACACAAGTGCCTGATCACAGACGACCCGAGACTGCCCAAGATCAGGATCAGGGGCGAATTGCAGAAGATTGCTATTAGTGCTTCTGAGGATAGGTAGGCTTCAGTTTCATAACACAATTTTCATATATTTAATCTATATTTTTGTTACTTTAATTGCCTAGAAAGACTGCACTAAAAACTTTTTGTCAGTCACATTCTCGAAATAGCCTAGTCTTTATTGACAGGCAAGTCACACCTATTATAAAGTTACACTAAAAAAAACATACAATTAGAATCAAAAACTAAAGACAAAAAAAAATGTAAGTAAATATTCTTTATTGTGCACGATACAGTTAAAATTACACAGAAAATGAAATATAAGTAGTTAAAGGCTAGGTAACAACAGGCGGTCTCATCGCTAAAAAGCGATCTCTTCCAGATAATTAGAATTAGAATTTTGACGAAGCTTGTTGCGGAATTTATGGGTTGTTTTAGTATTAATGTAGAATAAGTGTGTGGCGTTGCTTGTGCGGATTACATTTGTGCTTTGAGGAAGCATGCGTTGGGTTACCTTTGTATTTGATTATGAATAAAAGATTAAAATTCCTGCATATATGAGAAGTAAATCAATATTTACTTGATTAGAATTAAATAAATTAAATTCTTAAGTTTCGATGAACTCGTCCCAAAACATAAGCAAGAACTGATACTGCTCGTTGTACCCCTTCATCAGATTTTGGACATTATCCCCACACGCGTACGTCTAATGTCGGCGAAAAAACTCAACATTTTCACAATAGTCTAACATCGAGCGTCCAATGAGATTGGCATTGACAGTAGCCTCTACTGACTTCAAATGTCCTGGAAACTTCCCTGTGTATGAAAAAGAAAGTGTCGCGCTTTTCTTACTCTGGAACATTTTTTTAAGTACCAATTTTTTTTTCAGGTTATTAACGCTCTGTGAAATATTAATAGGCATGCCTCTGCCTAAAGCAGAGGAATCTACACAACTTAAGGTATGTTTACTTACCATTTCATTTATTATGTTAACCAATTCTGATTTTAATTATTTTGTTTTTCATTCTGAAGCTGATTTTCTGGCGTTTGCGATATATCATCTCGGGCCGCGCTTACGAAGCTGCGGCGCTTTTCAAAGAAATAAGTTATAATGAGTTGGTAAATCAACAATGATCTTTCTAGTGGTGGATAATTATCACTTAGAAATCTTAGAATAGTCATGTCAAACTTCAACCGGTCCTTTGAGTCCAAAATAACTATTATCTTTTGCGTCGAGTCTGTGATATGCGATAACTGTAAAAATTGTTTGATAAAATATATATCGTGTCATTCATGAAGACGCATGCCTTGACTGGTAGTCATGTTATTAAAGGTTAGACTTGACAAATCTGCGCGTCCTCGTGGATGACAAACTATAGTTTTTTATCCCGTAAAATTGTTAAAAAAAGCGAGAAGTAACGAGTTTTTTGACAAATATTTACTCTTTTCTTTTGGTTCGGCCCAACCTGCTATTAGAAATTCTAACTAGTTACATGATGAAAGGACTCAAGTTTGATGTGTTTTTTTAGTTCAAATAGAAATATGTATTAACATATGTAACTGAGTAACTTAGCGTAACTAGACTTGACATATGTATTTCTGATTCATTCGTATTATTTCAATTGTATTTTATTTTATGTTTAATTTTGAAGTCGATGGACTAAAATGAGATTGATTAATAACCAATAATTCTATTTCCGTTTTCAGGCATCCGAATCGAAAGGTTCAAGTTTGTCTCTACTGACGAAATATCTTGACCCAGTTGAAAAACAGAAACGCGACACGGCGCGAGCCAAGCGGAAATCGGACGAGCAATCCGTGCAATTAACTGAAGTTGAAGCCATATTCATAATGAATGGTAAGTTTTCCCAACAATATTGGGTTATCTTATTGATAAATGGAATACGTCCCGGCTCAGTTGTGCTTAAGCTCCGCGTATGGATTTAACTGATCGTTTTGATTGAGCAGTGATTGCAAAAGAAACACGCATATTTCAGTAAAAAATATTCGCAATCGTATTTTCGTATTGATTCGTAATCGTAACGTCACGTCACTGTATTGAATCTTTATTTTTACCGATTCTGTCAAGTTATGTCTAGAGAAATAGTTCGTAATTTTTTTGGAATACTACGTCGGTGGCAAAGATGCATACGACCTACCTGATGGTAAGCAGTCTTCGTAGCCTATGGACGCCTGCAACTCCAGAGGAGTTACATGCGCGTTGGCGACCCTAACAATCCTCACCCTCGTTGAGCACTGGCAGGCAGCCTTACTAACCGACAGGAACACAACACTATAAGTAGGGTCTAGTGTTATTTGGCTGCGGTTCTCTGTAAGGTGGAGGTAATTCCCCAGTTGGGCTCTGCTCTAGATCTGAAATGACCTCCGCTGTGCTGTGCCCTACCACTCAAAGTGAGGGCGTTATTGTTTAAACACATGAATATAATAGTTTAATTGTTAACCAGCGAGTCTACGGTGGTCGCGCTTGTACCGGCTGTCATGTCATAGCGCTCTTTACTTTTTATCAAATCACAGAGAAATAAGTAAGCATAAAGTGCTCACTCCATACATGAGTTCCCTTACTTAATAATATCAAGATTTATAGTAAAACATATTGCTGTTAAATTTAAAACTTGGTTGGTTAAAACTTCTTATAAATAGGTTTATGTCTTTGGATGGAGTAAGCACTCTATGCTTACATATTTCTCTATGATCAAGTATAGATTTGAAGTCACTGTCCTACAGTGACGCATGATACAAATATATACAGGGTGTTCATCCTCATATAGACTCTAGGGGCTTAAATGGTCGCGCACTGTGCGGTTTAAGAGGACTTTCCTCCCGCGGACGCTCCGGCTGTGGAATGAGCTGCCGAGGTTTTCCCGAGGGTATACAGTATGGGGTTCTTCAAAAAATGAGTGTACAGGTTTTTAAAGGGTCGGCAACGCGCATGTAACACCTCTGGAGTTGCAGGCTACGGTGACTGCTTACCATCGGGCGGGCCGTATGCTTGTTTGCCACCGACGTGGTATTAAATAAAATGTATATATATATATATATATATATATACATAGGCGAAATAAACGCAACTATCGTATCCGTACTGGTTGTAAACATGACTGATCCGAACTGCACAAAAAATGTTTTATTATTCCTAACTTGTGCAAAAGTTAGTTCCAACATTTGCTGCTAGATGTCGCTGTGCTCTCCGCGTCGGAATCGTACATCGCGATGTTAAGATTTTTCCGCGAATGATGACCCTCTCGCAGCAACGTTGTGAACTCATACTTACCTGGCATAGGGGACACCGTGATCAAGAAGGCGGTTCCCCCAGGGCGAGACTCTTCCATTGCACTGCGGTTGGGTTGACCCTTGCGATTATCCCTAATGTGGATAACTCGGATGCGTAATTTTTGGTAGTGGGGACTGCGTACGCGCCGTCCCCCCCGTTAAATTCGAAAACTTTGGTATTCGTTAGCTTTCTTTATCCGTGCTGTATCGTGATTAGGTATTTTTTGAAGTAAACTTCTTATGCGATTTGCAACAAGGTTGCGTTAAACGTTTAACACTATAATCGGGTAGTAAGTGTTTGTGATGAGTAAATTTGTCGATAAGCTCAGCCGGTTCCTTGGTGTAATGGTTAGCACTTCTTGAATCCAGTGAGTTCAAAAATCAGTGGAACCTGACTTTTTATACTTTCTATTATTTAAGAATTTTAGAATATATATATTTAAATATATGTATTATTAAATCTTAATTTAAAATATTTTTTAAAGTGATATGAACCATATGTATTTTAGAGCATTAATTTCATCTCCACATTACGAAGTATCACTTCTTCCGCGCGGAGGGACTCCACGAACAATTTTTCATTAACTAGCTGCCGCTGAACCTGGATTATTCGGACATAAAGCTAGGTTTAGACGAAGCCAATGCTGGCAGTCAGGGCTAGCTTGTTATTGGCCTCGTATAACATTTTTTTAAGACAAGCCAGCTCTGGCGCGAATAGAGCTGAGCCAGTGCTGGCTTGTCTGAGGACTGGCGCCAGCGTTACTGGCTTCGTTTAACCCGAGCTTAGTACCAAAACTATCCTAAATTTCCATCAGATTGCATTTAATAGGGAATGTTACGCGAAATTCTGCGTAGGGGGCGGTACTACCACAATCCATCATTATCTGAGGGTCTACCGCGAAACAAGAAAATCGAAATTTGGTTATCTAACTTCTATCACTCTTGCATATTCGAGCGGTGAAGACCCAGATAACTAAATTTCGATTTTCGCGTTTCCTGGTAGGCCCTTTGTAAACAAACCGTCTTGATGCATCAATGTCATATTTTATTATCTGTGGAAACTTGTCCAAAACAGTTTAAGGAACGGGATGTATAAGTTACTCTATGCTTTACGAAAGGTGCTAGTGCTGCACTCTGACGATAGAACATTGCAGTAATACTCCTTATTTTCCTAACTTTCTTCCTCAGAACTTGTTCTAAGTGTGAATCGCAAGAAAGCAACCAGCGGGCAATCCTACGACAAATTCTTAGTATTCTCCCTATACATGTTGGAATTGACCGCCACCCAGAAAACCTTCATGTTAGAGGCGACTGTACGGTTAGGTGCAGTCGGTATGCAGCATCACAGACAAGGCAAACACATGATACAGATGATCGACACACCTGAAGTTACTGAGAACAAAAACGAGGGCAATACTTGCGAAGGAATAGCAAGCCATTCTTTGTTTGCGGTCACGTATAGTAACGTAAGTATTTTAGCCCGTTTCTTGGCATCTCTCTTGTATCTCTCTTTTGTATTTTTTCTTATGCGGCCTGTACACACTCGTCGAGAGACCCCGGCATTAGATAAGCTTACATATCTCGCTAAAAACGCAAGTTCAAAAATGCTCTGAGAAAAAATACAAAAAGGAAGTGTAGAATTGATTTTCTTTATGTCGAAATAAATCACAGTCTTCTAAAACATAAAGGTTGTCTGGAAGAGATCGCTTTTTAGCGATTAGACCGCCTGTTGTTTACCTCTTGTTTATTTTCTGTATAGAGGTGTGCAATAAAGAGTGTTTGTATTGTAAAGTCACAACATAAGTCGGCCATCCACAATAATTTAAACCATAGACAAGGATATACTGAAACTAATATAGTACAATAGTACATTACGATACAAGTGCGAAAAATAGGAAATTCGAAACGAGTGGCGATAAATTAAAACACGACCGAAGGGAGTGTTTTAAATCGACACGAGTTGCGAATTACCTATTCGCACATGTATCGTACAACGTTTTACAGTACATATGGCCCTTTAAATGTTCGACACAGTAACGTAATATGCTACTTCTCGCACTAGTGCTATAAAGTAGCCCTTGTACTGTAAAAATCATTTTAGCTGCAGATACCTAATCCAGACGTTGTTTTACGATTCCTGTACTTATCTGCATACAGCGCCATCCGCTTTAACTGTGATAAGTATGCGTACATTACTTTGCATTGCTTTTGGTGTTCATTTGGTTATTATTCGTGTATTTCATTCGTCAGCGATTTAGCAGATTAAATTCAGTGGTAATGAGTGCCGTGGATGGCTGAAGACATCAAAAATAGTTTAGTGGTTCGCTATTTATTATAAAATATACACAGAATACAAATAAATATTGCAGGTCGACAAAAAATGCCCAGAATTCAGAAGCCACTACGGATCAGTTGAGCAACTTATCGAGTTGGATTTCGCCACTTTGAGAGTCCTACTACACCTCGAAGGCTTACAAGAGATACTTGTGATCGTCAACGAATATCAGGTATAAAAGTTAAGTTTTAAAAACTTTTCATTACACTATCCGTAGATTCAGCTGACGCCTGGGACCGTAAAACTTCTCATTCACTCTGGCGTGGTGGTAACAAGAGTGAGAGAGATAGTGACATGACCTAGTTCGACAGTTTGGTCTGCGATTACTATATAACGGTAGCTGGCATCATTACATACCTATGCGAAGCGTATGGGAGCGGCCGCCCTGCGCGCTGTGAGCAGCGCTCGCGAGCCCGACGCCGCGCTGCACGCGCCGCCGAGCGGGCGTCCGCTCAGGCCTTACACTAAAAGCTAAGAAACAATTTGTGTGGGTTATCTTGTTTGTTACATATGTCCTTCCTTTCATTCTGAATTAGATAATGTCGTTGAATGTAAGCCGCTTGCTTCTTAATTTGAAAACCTTTTATTCCGTTTTGTCAGAGGCATTGTATATCGTTTGACCAGCCAAGACTTACTAACTCACCCGCGGTCACGGGTCGGCCTAGACCCTGCGCCGTAACTTGATATTTAAAATAAATTATTAACTAGTATATAATACACAGAAAAATCGTCCCAATTCTAAAGATACCCTATTCGGGCATCTCAGAAAAACTTGGTTTAATTGTAATTTTTGCTTTATGCTGTTAGTAAAAGAGTTTAGTTTTAATTAAACTTTATTCGTAGACGCGGTTACAAAATCTCCAGAGCACCGTTGATCGGGTCGCCAACGCCGGTCCATTGGAGACTATTGTCGAAGACGAGGAACTTCTGTCCGCAGTAAAATCGAAAGGTAACTTTTCGAGTCCGTCTAAACTAACTGCACAGATGTTATAGAAAAAGTTTGGAAGTCATAGTAGTTAGCAGAAGTCACCGGCGACCGCAGAGCTGGCAGCTTCCTCGCTCAAAGAATTAGTCTTGCAATACAGCGAGGAAATGCTGCCAGTATCTACGGCACCATGCCGCAGGGGGATATTTTTTAGTATTTTATTTTAAGTTTAGTATTATTTATTTTTAGATTTAGGTTTTAAGTTTTATAGTGTATTCTACAAATTATATACAGTAAATACAAATGTAACATTACATTAGTCATAGTTTCACATTAATTTGACATGTTATGTCGCTTGCCAAATTTGTGCAGAGTTAGAGCTCATTTAGACGACGCGCGAAATCGCATGCAATTTGTTACATTGCGGACTATTGAGGTGACATCCGTACCAGTCGACCGATCAAATACCGTAATGTTATGAACAGGGCACGTATGTACTTGTCATGCAGTTGACGGAAAAATTACGTCACGCTGCATGGAGTATGATTCCAATTAGTATTTTTGTAGTCCTCTTTAGTTAACCGATATTGATACTTCATATGTCTGTACTGATGTACAGAAGGTCTAACTTTTATCTTACTATCACTGAAGTAAATAATAGATTGTTAGTTTATTATATTTTTTTAAGAGTGTATTTTACGTAACATGTATTTATTTTCTAAGCGTCAATAGTTATCTCAATTTTTACGGGCCCTGCTTATAAAACGCGCATGCGAGTTCTCGCACTGCCTAAATGAGCTCTTAGTTTGATTTGACTATATTTCTGGCAAAGTTATTAAAACCTATTTTTTGGGTATAAATTATATAAACTGCTCTTATAACTTTGCCTGACACCTTCGGTTTCTATGACAAAATAGGGAGCGTGCATGAACTGCAGGAGGCAGCACAGGAGCCGTCAGATTTTTGGCGCGAGGCGTAAATGTGATATTTATTGTTCCGATGTAGCTCACAAGATGGCAGAACCTACTACGCACAAGAAAACACGTGACGTGTAAATGTACATGTTTATGGTCCCGATTCAGGCAACAAGATGGCAGACCCTCCAACGCGCATGGTCCCTATCCAAATTGTGGTTTTCTTTGAGAATTCGCGTATACAGGGTGTTTATCAGTCACCTGCAATAATTTACGGGGTGAATATATAGGTCATACTGACCAACCCCGAAATCGCGAAAAAATGTACTCTCCCATACAAAATGTCAAGGACAGACAGTCAATATATACAAAACAGACAAATTTTGTTTCGCGATTTCGGGGTTGGTCCCATGGTAAAAGTTGCTCAGTATCATCTATATATTTAGCCCGTAAATTATTGCAGGTGACTAAATAAACATTCTGTATTTCGGACGAAGGACACTGTTTATATAGATCCACTCATAGATGGCGCTAGTAGGAGTATCTTAATAATTATAACTTATTTTATTTTTTAATTAATTGCCAAGGTTGTGGGCATTTATGCTCATTGTAATGATTAACATATTATCTAGTGACTTAAAATAAGGTAGTTGTCTAAAATAAATTCGATTTATCATTGTTCTTATCTTACCTTTTCACATTGAAAACGTTTACTCATCATAAACTATATTCTCATAAAGAACTCTTAAACCTTTTCAGCCAGTATCGCAAAACAGACACGTAAAAAGCAAGTGGAGACCATACAACTGAAAGTGAACGTTAAGATAGGCGCAGTAGAGATTGAATTCGCAACGGACCGCCGTCGTTTGAGCTTGGTTCAGCTGCAGAAGGCTGCCGCTGGTCTAATATTGAAGAGCTCGTATACGCAAGTGGATTGCGCTATTTCTGATATCAATGTACAGGATTTGAATCCTGCTACGATACATAAAGACGTAAGTATGGATTTTTCGTTTCTTTCTTAGAACGCTTTTTGGGCCAGTATAGAAAGTTTAAACGCCCGACGTTATGTGATAAACAAGACCAAATAAGGCACATAACGCATAAATATGATTTTAATAGCCGCAGAATCGATTTGTTAGCGGTGATTTTTAAAAAATACCAAAACATTCTGCATATAAACTGTTAAGGTAGCATTTGCAACCTTCGAATTCCAACCATTTCAGAACTTTTCAACTTAACTGTTCATTGTTATATGAGAACTAAACATACTTATTTATTTTTACAAGTATGGTTGTACACACTTGAACTGACTTTAAAATTCTTGAAATAAAAATGTTTGAAGTAAAAAACAGACTTAATAAATGTTCCTGTCATACAACGTGTAGTACATTTTAGGTACAGACACATCAGCAACAGGCTTTATCAATCTTAATTACTACATACTTACTCGTATCAACCTGTTTACGTAGAGCAAAGATAATTTGAATTAATGTCAAAAATTGCCGCCATCTTACCGGGCATAGGCCAAAGGTTATGGGAGCCATCGCTCCAAACGATGCCGCCATACCTTTGGCCTATGATCTATTAGATGGCGCCACTTTTTGATATTTAACAAATTTAACACATGCCAGTAGAAGAATAAGGATCAAAGTCAAATGGCGTTCTAAAATTATTAATCATGTGTCGAAAGATGGCTACAAAATTTTCTTTGACAATCCACCTCTATTTCAAATTCTCTTTGCGTAGAGTACCCCGAGCCGTAGTTGATCCCCAAAACTCTAGCAGGGAATTGGTTGAACCAAGTACGATTCGGAGCAAATATCGAGAAATAACCTCTGCATCGAAGACCCAAGTCCCTGACAAACCTGACATGATATTCTAAGTATAGGGGATATTACGCAAAACTCTACGTAGGGGGCGCCTCTACCACATACCGAGGGCCTACCGCGAAACACGAAAATCGAAATTTCATTATCTGCCTCTCTATCACTCTTGCATATTCGAGCGATAAAGGGGCCAGATACCAAAATTTTGATTTGGCGCTAGGCCTATGTAAACAAAGCGCCTTAATGCACCTATGTCATATTGAAAACTTCTCAAAATACTGTATTAGGCATAGTACAGTCAAGTGCAAAAATATGTATCGAAAGAATCGTCTCATAAATATGGTACTACGCTCTTACGGAATAAGATGCTATGGGACATATTTTTGAGTAAGATGTGTACACCCATATTTTTACACTTGACTGTATGTTTAAGTTAATCTATGGTTTATGTGATGTGATAGTGCTCCGTTCTGGCGGCAGAACAGTGCAGTAATACTCCCTATTCTATGTTGCAGATATTAAAAGTTCTAGGCGGAGACGTGATGAACGTCCAAGTGGTGATGTACAACCTGGAGCAAGGCAACAACATTAGCGACGTCAACATGTCCGTTGACGCGCAAATTAACTGTCTCAGAATAGTTTTCCTCAATTGGTTCGTCAGTTCGATGCTGGTAGGTACCCAGACTTCCGGAATCTTTTTAAGTGTACTCTATTTACATGGTCAAATTTTGCGACTTATAAATGACTTGCGTGTAACTCTAGAACCTACTACTAGATGTCGCTAGTAGTTCTCAATGCTACGAATGAAGTTTCTGATATTCATGATTTTATTCTTAAAATTAAACAACAACTCCTTTAAAAATCGAAATACTTCTCAACCTTCCCAATAATGATAATTATAAGCTCTATATTTATTATTAGTCTATACGTCTTTGTGTATTTGTATAACGAAATAAAAGTTTACCAGCAGTTTAGTTCAAAACTAAACTAGATGGCGCTAGTAGTAAGTACTACTAGCGCCACGAGCAAATGAGCACGTAAGTACGTGCTTATTTGCGTTATTGGTACTTATTTTTTTAAAGGACTAGATATATGTATCTAAACGGAGCATAATATATTTCTTGTGTACATTCTTTCGTTAGTTTTAATGCTTCATTAGAATGCTAATTAATATGTATAAGAGGTCAAAGGAGCAACTACTTATCTTTATTTAATTATATTACAATCTGTTAATATATACAGATAAAAATAACGTATTATTGAGTGTTATATTTTTAAATAACTATACAGGTTGTTTTTTTAAATAACCTGCAATATTTTACGAAATTAATATATAGGTCATACTGAGCAACATTTACTTTGGGACGAATCCCGTAACCATATTTTTTTTTTATATTCTCATTGTTAAATATTGCAGGTTAATGAAAAAACACTCTGAGGAGAACATTATTATATATATTTTTCAATTTTTTAGGAATTCTTAAACAATTTCCAAACAGCGCAACAAGCCATCATTGAGGCGTCATCACAAGCCGTGGAGTCAGCCCGCGCCAACGTACAAAACGCGTACGAGAACTCCACTAAACTAGCGCTGAAAGTTCGTCTGGCGGCCCCTATTATAGTGGTGCCTGAGAATTCGAAGAGTAAAAAGGCGCTCCTTGTGGATTTGGGTCGGATGATGCTTCAAAACAAGTTCGTTGATTTGAATGTTCAGGTAAGATATGGTCATGTGGATCTTTATACTTATTAGTGATATTTTTTTATTGAAAAGTGTTTTTATTAAACGATACAATAGTAGAATAAAATAACACGAAACAGGAATAACTTAGTAAAACTAAAATAGCATACAATATAACTACTTAAATATGTACAACTAAAAAATATAATAACTATAGTAGGAATTATACAAAGAATACCCCTTCTAAAAGCTCTGGCGCTGGTCGCGTTACCTCTCTGCACATATTGCTAACGATATACGCCGGGAGAGGCAAGCTCGCTCTCCCAACCCGTCGACCAGCCGTATTGACAGAGCCCTCATAAAGGCTTTCATGTCCGCCTCCGATTGTAGTTAATTAAATAATAAGGATTAGTTTTACCTAAACAAGTTGCGTTTCTTTCATCCTTTTTTGTCGCTTTTATTCGTATATCATTGATATTGCTTTTAAGGAAACTGTATGCGCTCACTAGATGGCGTAACAGTGTTATCATTGTTACGCATAAATTGGGAGTTATCCGAGCCCTTTGTACCCATCTCCAACTTAATTTGTCTGGTTCCACGATTTCTTTATTTTTCAGAATGTCAATGTGAACAACAAAGTGACAGTAGATGAACTAACGCTGGAGTTAGAAGACATCAGGCTTTCCTGCGTTACCCTCGTGGACGATATGACGGCAGTGAAAGACGAGAGAAAGCTTCTGAAACCTACGAGCTTAAAGCTCTTCGTTAAAAGGAGCCTCTCGACCTGGTACGAGCCTCTGCCCGACTTGGACTTATCAGGGAGACTGAAGACTATTTCGGTAAGTTTATAAACTTTGAATTTAACGTTAATTTTTGAAACCCTCGAGCTTCAATTTGTTCGTTAATAGGAGCCTCTCGACTTGGTACGAGCCTCTGCCTGACTTGGATTTATCATGGAGATTAAAGATTATTTCGGTAAGTTTATAAACTGGGAAATGGGCGTTAGTTTTTGAAACCCACGAGCTTTAAGCTGTTCGTTCGAGAAGAGAGCCCCTGCCAGACTTGGATTTATCAGGGATACTGAAAACGATATCGGTAAGTTTATAAGAGCACAGGGAACCGAATTTTGCCCTCGACATTAATGACCATGCATATTGCATTTCTCTTTTTTTCTATTATATTAAAAATATCCTATGAGGTAACAAGCTGTTTAAATCCGTGATAAGCTGCCATCACATTTCTTATTTTAGTAGTTTATGGTATTAAGTAGCTAGCAGTGCTATTTTAAATTTAAGAACTTTCCTTTTTTAGAGACGAATAATGGCAAAATGAAAGTTGTCATAGAAATGGCAACTATAGAGTTAAGGTTTGCCAATTTTTAATTATACTTGATAGTAAATTAGAACATTAACTTTCCAGATCAGAGTAGGCCACAGTGACTACAGAAGTATCATGAAAATTCTCAATCAGAACCTTCAAGAGGGGCAGAAGACAGAGGTTAAGTCGCAAGCCAGTCTTCCAAAGGCGACGTCTAAAGCGGCTATAAGGAGTACTAGCAAGCAAGACGCGCGAAAAACCACTACCGCTTCAATTGAAGCGGCGAAAGATGTGGATGAGAAGAAACCGAGGACAACCATCAAGTTTGCCTTTACCATGGATAGTTTTGTCATCGATTTGGTGAACACTAACTCTGTAAGTATATAATGTATATTGCTCAAGTTACGTTTAACTTTGCGGTTGATATCATCCCATCCATCACTGTCCTCTACAAAAGTTAATTCCAACATTTGCCGCTAGATGTCCCGGTGCTGTCCGCGTCAGAATCGTACATCGCGGTGTTAAGATTTTTCCACGAATGATGACCCTCTCGCAGCAACGTTGTGAACTCATACTTACCTGGCATAGGGGACACCGTGATCGAGAAGGCGGTTCCCCCAGGGCGAGACTCTTCCATTGCACTGCGGTTGGGTTGACCCTTGCGATTATCCCTAATGTGGATAACTCGGATGCGTAATTTTTGGTAGTGGGGACTGCGTACGCGCTGTCCCCCCATATATTCTTGAAAACTAGTTTCATGGAATCCCATGAATAATATACCTCAAAGTTACTGGGTCCAATGACTACGGTGGCCGCTTAACATCAGACGGGCCGTATGCTTAATACCACCGGCATGGTATCAAAAATAAACACTTATCGTAATTGATCGGACATTAATTACTTTTTTAAAATTAGTTGATAAGTCTAATATACTATTGTAAAAGTACTTATTATGTCAAGAAAAAATTATGCCCTAAAACAGAAAAGTGCCACTTTGATCCCTCCCAGGGAAGAAAAACACTTTCCGAATAGGTTATGTGAAAAAATTATTGACACGACCTATTGTCTACGTCTTAGGGTGGTGTTCCACCTGTCCAATTTATTTGTCCATATGCATTTCGCCTCACTCTCTCATTCAGCAAAATTTGAGATGCAAATACACATTTGATTGGACAGGTGGAATACCATCCTTAGACAACCAGAGATTTAATCATTTTGCTATTCAGACATTTTGCGTTTTATATAATTTAAATCTTAATACTTTCTCCAGCGGCAGCGTTTATCTGGAGTGGCTCGCGACTTAGCGCGTTGCGACACTTGCGACCACACGCTACATCTGATCGTTCATTATGAATCTACTGGCTAAGGCCATAGAGTTGAACATAGAACAACGGTCCGATCCTTTTTTACGCTCATCAGTTTACGGATTTTAGTACAATAAGGTACATAATTCGAAACGAGCTCATTTTAAAAACGAAAGACTGATACATTGATCGTATAACTTTCAGAACGCCGCACCTGAAATAGATAGCGACATCGAGCTAGCGCGCTTCTGCCTAGCACTGTTCTCCGTAAAAGGCCGTATGTTGTCTGACAACTCAATCAACACCTCCCTGCTTCTAGTGGACTGCACTCTGGATGATACCAGGCCTGGTCGTGGCGCGAAGTTAACCAGGTATATAATAGGTTTTCCGTAAAGGGGTGTATGTTCTCTGACAACTCGATCAACAATGCTGTTTCTAGTGGATTGCATTCTGGATGATACCAGGCCCGGGCAAGGCGCGAAGTTAACCAGGTATATAATATGTTTACATTTAGGAATGTTTTCCGTAAAGGAAGGGGTGTATGTTCTCTGAAAACTCGATCAACAATGCTGCATCTAGTGGACTGCACTCTGGACGATACCAGGCCCGATACTGGCGTAAAGATAACCAGGTGTGGAAACATGTAAACCCTGACAACCTTTGTCCTAGGGGATACATTGCACAACAATAACTCATTGGAAATACGATGAGATGGCTTATAGTTCGTGGCATCCACGATGACGCGCAAATTTGTTAAATCTAACCTTTAATGACTTGACAATACGAGCTAAGGCACGCGTCGTCGTGAATGACACGATCTATAACTGCCTTCTTTGTTAAATCGTTTGATATCATTTTAGTTTTTCTTTACGAGTAAAATGGTCTTGTGGAAGGGCAGTGACCCCTTATCCTTTGAACAATATATTCCAGGTTTCTAAGGTCAATTTTAATAACGTCATAAATATTGTAAATGTCTATTTCAATCATTTTATTATACTTAATACATTTGTAGTAGTAGTAGTAGTAAAACTCTTTATTGTACAAAAATGAAAACAAAATAGAAAAAGAAAACACTCATCACTAGTACAAAGGCGAACTTATCCCTTTAAGGGATCCCTTCAAAATTCAAAATTCAAAAATTTATTCTGCAAGTAGGCCTCAAGGGCTCTTTTACAAGTCAATACAACATTTATAGTAACATCATATAGTGACATGAAAAATACATAACAACATTTACAAATACAAGAGCCAATAATCTTAAAATAAATAATTAATACAATACAATAGAGATGTATAGTCTCTATGGTTAAAAACACATTAAATCTGGAGATGTAAAAGGTCCCCAATGTCAGAGTACTAATACTAATAAAATTTGGAGGTGTAAAGTCTCTCCAAGTGTCAAAATAAAATTTATACTAAATAAATAACCGCGTCTGGACTGTTAAACTAGCAGTCTCATAAACTAATGCTACATTCTGTACATAACTAGTATGTACCAAGTCAAGTATATTATACAATATGACAGAGACGTATAGTCTCCACGGTTAATACATTAAGTTTGGAGATGTATAAGGTCCCCACGGTCTGAGAAAAATAATAATACACAATAATAAGATTTGGAGGTGTAAAGGTTCTCCAAATGTCAAAGAATAAAAAAAATAAAAAATTGTATGAAATACATATTTCACGTCAAGAGACTGTTAAGCTAACAATCTTAAACCAGTTGACCTTTGAGCAATTGAGGGTACATTTGGTTATTGTATAGTTAATGTCAGTTCTGATTGATATGCCAGCTAACAATGTCGTATTTAAAATTAACCGATCCCTTATTCGAATGAAACATAAAGTTACAATTTTTGCAGGTAATATTCGGACACCTTAAAAATGCCAAGTACATACGAGTATAACTTTCGTGTAAATGTTATTGGTTTTTACAATCGTTTATATTTCTCATGTGTTTAGGTACTTAGAGCGTCGCCGAGAGTCTGGTGATATGATGCCTGATGTCACAAATGAACCCTTAATGGTAGCCCCAGACAAGATACGAAGTATGATCGACATCACATACACTATGAAAAATCAGGACACATACGGTAAGTTACTTTTTTAAATAAGCCAAAACTGCTATTTTTTCTACTTTCTAAATTCTTCTTAGATGTGTGCGCGTGTGAGTGTGAGGGAAGGCTTTCGAAATTTGTTAAATAACGTAAGGGGGTGCAGACTCAGAAATAAGTCAAGTTTAATTTAATTTTCGTAAGAAATAAACTGAAATAATTGTCGTTGTCTTTACGACTACTGCTTAATTTATTGTATGCGTTTGGTGTAAACTGTACACAACTACGTGCAAGATCTACTTAAGGTTTTTATTTGTCTTATAGTTATAGCTGACATGCTTGATAGTCAGCTTTTTGTGTACTGGACCAGGGTACACTCAGTGGTAGCTACATACACATGACTCACATTAGTGTACGTAGTTATTACTGGTGTATGTGCCTGGCTCCAGTTAAACACTAGAATATTTAATTTTAAGTTAAATTTAGTATAATAATAACATATTTTTTTAGTGAAGAAATTAATTTAAATCTAACAGGGTATGGACCAAGGTCTGAATTAAAAGTTTTTATTTATTTATTTTTTATAGTGATCCTTCGTTTAAAATACTGATCCCCTGAGCTTTTTATAACTTAGACATGCTTTAGTGACGGTAAAAATTGTGTTGGATCTCATACGTAATAAAGTGGACAACATCGAGTTGGTGAGCGAAGTGATGCGCTTATTCGTGCTCTCGTCGCGAACAGACACCGAGCACAGCGGCTGTATCGATACTCACCGTTGCAGCACGCGCTCTTCATGCTGAACTCCATGCTTAGCTCGGCTCCGTATTGCGATTTGTTCACTTCAGGGATGGCCGGCTCGATTAATGAATGTAAGAGAATGTTTGAGAAGACTGAATGTGTAATTAATTATAATTAGTAGATAGCAACTGAGTTTGTGACGCTATGGTGTTAGGTGCTGTAAGTTGCTAATGTAATGTAAACAAATAAAATAAAATGCTTCGTTGATATTTTTTAACATACGTTTTTTTTTTCATTTCAGTCGACATAAGGGTGTTTAGCTTCAATCTCATCCTAGCCATGGACTTTCTGAACAAAATAGCCGATTTCATGAAAACAGGACTAGAGCAGGAGGTTCCTGAAGATTCCGAGGAAGCCCTTGAAAATAAGTCCCCGCAAGTCGTGAACAAGCTAGACAAGCCACCAGAGGTGCCCCTGGTTAGTACAGTCGTAAAATAAGTTTTTGTCAAACATTTCATTTTTGGCACTGGCTTTCATCTCTAAGCTACCTTTCTTTTATTATTATTATAACCTTTATTCATTTAATATCTTAGGTTAGGATTTTTTATAATATGGATATAAAAGTAAAATATAAAAACACTTACAAAACAATACAAAAGATATAAACACATTATCAAAAACCTAACCTAGGGTGCCGCCAGCAGCGGGGCAGGGCCCAAGCTGCCGGTGGTCAGGGCCGCAGAGAGAGGAACCGACGTACTATACGCGCCGTGTCCAAAATTACTGCCTTCTGCATCTGACCCTTGATCCAGCCACCTAGCGAGAGTCTCTCTAGGTGTTGGTCGAGACTCTTCGCTATGAGACCGTTCGCTGAAACGACTATCGGGACAATGATCGTCGAATCAACATCCCACATGGCGGTTATCTCGTGAGCCAAGTCTAGGTACTTACTGGACTTGTCCTTCTCGGCTTTCACGAGATTCTCATCATGGGGGATGGTGATGTCGACGAGCACGGTCCGGCGTTGCGATCGATCTATTATCACGATGTCAGGCTTATTGGCTACAATAGTCCTGTCAGTGATAATAGATCGATCCCAATAGAGCGTGGCACGACCATTTTCGAGAACTGGAGCAGGTGAGTACTTGTAGTACGGTACTTCGCGGTCCACAAGGCGGTATAGAAGAGCAAGTTGCTGGTGAATAATTCTGGCTACGAGATTATGTCTGTGCAAGTACTCGCCGTTAGCAAGATGAGAACAACCGGAAATGATATGCCTGAGTGACTCTCCGGGACGGCGGCATGCTCGACAAATGTCGACCGTACCGTCCTTCAGGATATATTTCCGATAGTTGTTCGTCATCATAACTTCGTCCGCAATTGCACAGGCAAAACCCTCGGTTTCTCCAAAGAGGTCCCCGAATCGTAACCAGTTCACCGACGCGAGCAGGTCCACGTCAGGTCCCGTGAGGGCCTTGTAGAACCGCCCGTGTAGCACCTTACTCTCCCATGCCGCTTTGCGATCCGCAGTACTTAGTACCACAGGTTTGCGCCAGTTCTCGTTTGCCAAGGAGAGCGGCGTGAGGTTCCTGTCTACTGCCACCACGTCACGATGCATCCCACACTCGTTGTTAAGGAAATAATTCCTGAGATTGCACACCTCGCGGTTGTGGAGATCTTTGGCGTTTAGGAAGCCTCGACCTCCACACTTCCGTGGGATGTACAATCTCATAACAGACGAGCGTGGGTGTAGCATACGGTGTGTGGTGAGCAGTAGTCGGACCCTCCGATCCAGGGCGTCCAGCTCGGTCTGAGTCCACCTTAGTATGCCAAAGGAGTATGTGAGTAGGGGCATTACCCAGGCGTTGAAGGCGCGCACTTTGTTGCCTCCTGACAAAAGACTGTTAAGGACTTTTGTGAGCCGACTGAAAAAGCGCTCCTTCACCGACTGTCTAATACCCTCGTCCTCAATACCCAACGACTGAGCCATACCAAGGTATTTGTAGGTTTCTGATTCAGAGATAGATCTGAAAGACATTGCCTCAGATACTTGTAAATTTGTTGAATTTACAACCTTCCCCCGCTGTACATGCATTACCGCACATTTATCGACACCAAACTCCATGTTGATGGCACTACTGAAAACTTCAGTGGTTTTCAGTAGCTCCAACAAGTCTTGGCTATTTGGTGCAAATAATTTGAGGTCATCCATGTACAGAAGGTGAGAAATGACTTCACCCTCTCTCCGAAGCCGGCAACCTAGTCCCGAATCCTTCAGCAGGGTGCTGAGGGGATTCAGAGCTAGGCAGAACCACAGGGGACTCAGACTATCACCCTGGAATATTCCTCGCTCAATCCTTATAAAATCCTGCGGGCCAGGGCGGTCATCCCCGCCTCCTGGTTGACGAAGGACTGTGGTCCACTGCCTCATACACGCGCTTAGGAAGGCTCTTAAAGCTGTATCAACTTTATACAGCTCTAAGACCCTCCCCAGCCATGAGTGAGGCACCGAATCATAGGCCTTCTTGTAGTCAATCCAAGCGGCAGAGAGGGCCCCCTTATTCCGCCGGATTTGTTGGCAAATGGTCATGTCTATGAGGAGGAGCTCTTTAGTACCACGGGACCCAACCCTACATCCGTTTTGAGCGGAGGCCAAAATGTTGTTAGCGACAATGTGCGCGTTTATTTTTGATCTCAAAATGGATGTAAGGAGCTTGTAGAGTGTAGGCAAGCACGTGATGGGTCTGTAGTTCTTTGCTTCCGTGGTACTACCGGACTTATAGAGCAGGAAGGTGACACCAGTTGTTAAGGAAGATGGGAGAGAACCAAGCTCGAGGGCTTGTTGAAATTGTGCTGCCAAGCGTGAGTGCGAGCATCGGAACCATTTTAGCCAGAAGTTGTGCAATCCATCCGGCCCAGGGCTCTTCCAGTTCTGGGCCGTGCGGATGGCACAACTTACGTCATCGGGGCTGATGGTGATTGCCCCCATAGGTTCGATGGACTCGCACTCACGCTCGACAACACTCATCCAACCACCCTCGGTGTGTTCGACAGGCACTGACCAGATGCTACGCCAGAAATCAGTCATGGCAGTAGCATCCGGCGACCGCGCGTCGGACGCACGAAGGTTGGCTTCCTCCCACTTTCGGTATACCTTCCTTTGATCACTCTGAAAAAGACGATTCTGCTGGAATCGATCCACACGCTTTCTGTAGCGGCGAATACGGTTTGCCCATGCATATACTTTCTGCTTAAGAAAGTCGATGCGCTCCGTGAGATTGGCAATATAGTCGCGGGGCTCAATACCCGTCCCCGCGAACGCCTGATTCACAAAGCGCATTACTCGGGGGCGGTGGTTGCCCCCCCTGAAGCAGATCAGCTTTGCAATGAGAGTCCTAAACGAGTTGATACGTCGCTCGATCCGTATTTGCCATGCGGCGGTCCTAGGTGCACGTTCAGCGTCCGGAAACTTGACTCGTGCAACACGGCACGCCGCGATGGCTCCGCAATACATGATCGCGTGCGTATCATCTAAATCTTTACTAGTCCGCAGATATGGCTCTAGTAAAGCGTTTAGGGCTCCCATTAGCGCTAGATTGCGTCTATTCATAGGCAAACGTGGTAATCGTGGCCTAGTGTTGGGTGTGGACCGATACTGCGTAATCACCTCTTCCAGAGTCCTCCTCAGTTGCTCATTGGCTGTACTACTCACTCTCTGCGCGAACTGCTCCTCCTCGTCGGCACTGAGATCCACCCGCGGCGCCCCCGGTGCCTGGTCGGGTGCCGGCACCGGATCTGGCGACGTGGCGGGCGGGTCTCGCGCCGAAGCGGAGGTTGAGCGAGCAGAAAGAGCCTCCAGGCGGAGCCGATCAAGTGTAGAGTCATCCAACCGCTTTCGCCGCTGGATGACTCGCACCTGATCCGATAATCGTTGCGCAGTCACTTCGATGGTCGGTTCAAGAGCCTGAAACAGAGGCAGAATCCGGACACGATACGCGCATAGGTTAGTTCCTCCCTCTGTAGCCCCATAGTAGGCGCGCATGACGTTCTCATTCATGGATTGAGACCATCGCATGCGACGCACTACACCACCGGCAGCGGGAGCCGTGGGCGGGGCAGGATGTCCCGCAGGCCCCAAGCGTGCCGGCAGCGGTGGCCGCCCTCGTCGCGCAGGTGGTCGTGGCGGCGGCGGCGGCGGCCCGCACTCGTCGCTCGACTCGCTGGTGTCGGGCGCGGTGGCGAATTCATCGCCCGACGACGATAGCAAGGAGACACACGAGGCGGGCGAGGGTGGTGGGCGTGCGTTGGATGTGGTAGACGCTTGTGAACGCGTTTTACTACGTGTAATCATTTTTCCTTCTTCTGTCATTTGACCATTGTTCGTCGGCTATTTTTGTACTTAGTTATATTTTGGCGGTAACGTATCCTTTTGCCAAGTGTCGTATGAATGTGAAGGTAACTCTCCGCAAAAAACAGTACAAATAAAATGTAAAAAAGCCACTAAAAACATATTTGATCAAAAATAAAAGGAAAATTTAGTATAAAACGCGTCTGACGTTGACGGCGTCAAGTTTTTTTTTTTTTTTTTTTATTATTATTTATTGCATATTAATCATGTGGTACATAACAGGTATTACATTAGGGCAAGTTCACACATGAACCCTGTTAGGGCACAGCAAGTATATCTTAAACTACACTAAAACTAGGAGGTGCATGCACATATGTACATAAAATTAAAATACTTATGTTCAAGGCATAAAATTAAAAGATAACATTTGATATTTTATTATTATTTTAACTTAATAGTTGCCATTAATTTATTTATATTTATTTATTTTGTAAATACTCTCCCACAGAAACATTAAGGTGGTTCGATTTTCATACAAAAAACAATCGCTATTTATTAATTAATTACACAATATTATTACATAAATAGTTGCGCATCTATCTACTTTCGAATATTCATTTGCGCTAAATTAATAGAAAAACTTTGTTTCATACAGAAATCATGCAATAATCAACGTTATATTTTTATAAATTTTACTCATGTGTGTGTGACAAATGTCGTGTACAAATACATTGCGGCGTTGCCACTCCATGCATCGGCGCGACGTTGCGATGTTTGACGCGTTTTCAGCTGACTCTGTCGACACTGACACTCAGTGTGACCAGGCGTACGATAATTGTCGTACATGTACGATAATTTGGGCCCCGGTATGACGTAATGTTCCAAAGAGCATTATCGTACACTAAAGTACTATAATTTCAGCCCTTGGATGATGCCACCTTAAAAGTAGTAATTTGAAGCAAAATATGACACTTTCTCTCAGAAATAGGCTAAAATTAGTATCTTTTGGGTGTTCGGCTCCTTGGTGTAAGTTTAAAGTTTAAAATGTCACAATTTCGTGTATACCGTTTGAGTCTATCCCAAAAATACACAAACATAAACAGATTTTTGGCGCAATTTAGACGAAAATTGTCTTTTTTTTTATTATTAATTGGAAGTTTAAGCTTATTTTGCAAGACATTTTTAGGGGCTGCCTTTTTGATTGGCGTACGATATTTTTTTCAACGGTACAATAATATTGACACTCAAGTACGATAATTCTCTTCCGCTCACCTGGCAACACTGCTGAAACTTGACAGGACCTGGGGGCCTACCGCGAAAACCTAAATTCGCAAATTGTGGGGATCTTTCTCTTTTACTCTCACTAAGACGTAATTAGAGTGACAGAGAAAAATGCCCGAAATTGACGAATTTCGATTTTCCCGGTAGCCGCCCTGGTGCTTGAGGTACTTGATAGAAAACAAAGCTCCCGCATGTTCTGAATTGTGATTTTATGTGTTTTTGGATTGAAAATGATAGCGACGTCTAAATCAAGTTACAAAAATCATCGATATTCTGGTCCGCGAAAAACCAGGAAAAGTGTAACTGTAATTGGAGTCTACAAAAATGACCAATTCATAGAAAATATGACCTAGAAACTAGTTCACTTTTATAAAACTCAATTTTGCCCGAGATTGTACTTAGGCGAATACCTAAGGGAGCTAAGTGTATTGATCTTGAATAATTAGTTGGCTAATACATATATGACTCCAACATGATATGGACATTTACATCATAACTATTAACCTAGTTGGTTACTAAGTTCTGTTACTCGATTTCTTTCTTTCTTCCTAGCGTTGTCCCAGCATATTGCCACGGCTCAATGGAGCTTGGGGTCCGCTTTGACAACTAATCCCAAGATTTGGCGTAGGCACTAGTTTTTACGAAAGCCACTGCCATCTGACCTTCCAACCCAGAGGGTAAAACTAAGCCTTGTTGGGATTTGTCCAGTTTCCTCACGATGTTTTCCTTCACCGAAAAGCGACTGGTAAATATCAAATGATATCTGTTCTGAAGTTCTGTTACTCGATTTGCAACCTCTTTATTTCCGTTAAAACAAATGCTACCGAAAAAATAAAAAATGACATAATGTGGTGGATTTGTGAGCTATAATTATATACCACACATAACGCTTATCTCGTCGTATCTATAATGAATTGGGGCCTAAAAGAGAATCGTATTCCAATTTTTTGAAACGCTTGTATTACTTTCTATATTAACTAAAAGTTGCCTCAAAATTTAGCTTTTATACTAAAAACGGCTTTAAATATGTTAAATTAACAAAATATATTTTGAAAGATGGTTTCGCGCCCAAAACGCTCTTTGAAAATTGTGTGACGTCACAGTTTATGGTTTGACACATAACTACATACACACGTAGAAGATACGAACTGTCAACTGATATTTGTCATTTGTTGTTAATCGCCTAACTGTCAACAGTGTCAATCCGAGAGTTGTGACGTCATCAGAATCTTCAATGACGTTTCGAGTTTGGTCACGTGACGTATGCCAAAAGATATTTTAAATTCAATATTTACAAAAATATGGTCATTACAGGTCCCCTAAAAGTAGTTTAACATGTTCTTATAATCCAAAAAATTTTTTGGGATACAATTATGCCCTAAGATTTGTAGATGGAAACAAACCTATTGCGTTGCACAAATGTGGGCACCCGCCAAACATGATTTTGGGTGTGTCATACTCAGGGCTAACACAGATTCATTTCTGTGAAAAGGTGTGAAAACCGGAAACTGGAAACCGTTCTCGAACCAATAGTGAAGCCCTTAAGCCACACCCTATTTCAAAACCAGCCATGGATCTTTGAACAGGACTCAGCTCCTGCACATAAGGCAAAAACAACTCAAGCCTGGTTTCGAAGGAACAAAATTGACTTTATTGCCCACGAAGACTGGCCGTCCTCCATCCCGGACCTTAACCCCCTGGATTATGCCATATAGCAGGTTATTGAGGAGAAAGCCTGTGCTAAACCCCACACAAATCTTAACTCCCTCAAGCGGGCCATAGTTAAGACAGTGACGGAATTAGACATGACAATCGTGCGTGCCGCTATTGATGACTGGCCTCGTCGTTTGAGGGCCTGTGTCAAAGCCAGAGGAGGCGATTTTGAATGATATTGTCATATGTAATTCCTGATTTTGTGTACTTCATTTTAATATATACTTTATTAAACTTTCGTTGGTATATTTTATGTAGATAAAGATTATTGCAGTAACAGAATTTAATAACCAACTAGGTAGAAAACAATGCAATACATAAACACATAAATTGGATATGATGTGATCCGTTGAATGAAATTGACAATAAATAAAATAAATAAATAATTTTCTATCTCTAGGCATTGTGTGAAACTTCTAGTTGTGTCAAAATATCGGGAAATCAATAATATAAACAAACATGGTAAATATCTCATTTCTTTTTATAATGGTTATAAATAGAAGGCCATGCAATTTTGTAACTCACTGTAATTTAATTAAATGTATCGTAAAAAAATGTTTTAATTCTACTGTAAAATAGTACCTACTTTTTTAAAGGCTGGGCAGTAAGTGATTGCTTTAATTTTAGAACAAAACAGCGTTTTTTTTTTTGAAAAAAATACCGGAAAATCTGACTTACAAATTTGGACTTTCTTAGGTTCATTCTACTTAGAATCTTCTCCACCCTAGCATTAAAAAGCGGCCAAGTGCGAGTCGGACTCGCGCATGAAGGGTTCCGTACCATTTAAGACGTATTAAAAAAAAATCTACTTGCTAAATCTTGTTCAACATTTTACCACTTTGGACACACATTTTACCACTTTGGAACTGTCTCTCGCGCAAACTATTCAGTTTAGAAAAAAATGATGTTAGGAACCTAAATATCATTTTTGAAGACCTATCCATAGATACCCCACACGTATGGGTTTGATGAAAAAATTTTTTTTTTAAATTTATTGACGTATTAAAAAAAAACTACTCACTAGATCTCGTTCAAACCAATTTTCGGTGGAAGTTTGCATGGTAATGTATATCATATATTTTTTTTAGATTTTTCATTCTGTTATTTTAGAAGTTACAGGGGGGGGACACACACATTTTTTCACTTTAGAAGTGTCTCTCGCGCAAACTATTCAGTTTAGAAAAAAATGATATTAGAAACCTAAATATCATTTTTGAAGACCTATCCCTAGATACCCCACACGTATGTGTTTGATGAAAAAAAAAAATTTTAAATTTTTTATGACGTATTAAAAAAAAACTACTTACTAGATCTCATTCGAACCAATTTTCGGTGGAAGTTTGCATGGCAATGTATATCATATATTTTTTTCAGATTTTTCATTCTGTTATTTTAGAAGTTACGGGGGGGGGGACACACTTTTTACCACTTTCGAAGTGTCTCTCGCGCAAACTTTTCAGTTTAGAAAAAAATGATATTAGAAACCTCAATATCATTTTTAAAGACCTATCCATAGATACCCCACACGTATGGGTTTGATGAAAAAAGATTTTTTGAGTTTCAGTTCTAAGTATGGGGAACCCCCAAAATTTATTGTTTTTTTTCTATTTTTGTGTAAACATCATAATGCGGTTCATAGAATACATCTACTTACCAAGTTTGAACAGTATAGCTTTTATAGTTTCGGAAAAAAGTGGCTGTGACAGAATCGGACAGACAGACGGACATGACGAATCTATAAGGGTTCCGTTTTTTGCCATTTGGCTACGAAACCCTAAAAAGATATCCTAAAATATCCATACCGTCACATTTTAGTGTGAAAGAAATTTCAGTGTAAAACTAAAATTTAAATACAAATTTTCGGGTTTTTTAGCACGAGGATTGATTATGCTAGTGATTCTGAGTTGGAAGAACCCAAAAATATCATGATGTGTGAGAATAAGATTTAAAATATTTTTATGGAAAACGCTCATATTTCTCATAAAATAATTTATTAATAATAGGTACCTACTTGATAATACTGATAACAAAAAAAAATTTTATGCGTCTCGAACCCACATCCTCTTGCATGTATTTCCACGTACATACCGCAACGCTATAGAAGCCTACTCACGCTGTGCCAAATTGTCTACTACAAGGATTCCAGTACGACTGTTTGAATGTGTGAGTGATACTTAGAAATAGAGTCAAGAAACATTCTGTCGACATTAAGGGGTAGTTTTTGTACAATGAAGTGTTCAATGTTTGTTGTAATAGTTCAATATTTATTTAATGAGTGCGCTAAACATAATTTACAGTATAGAAATACCAAGACTACTCCACAAAAAAATTAAAACTCAAAATTTGCAATTGTGACGCCATCTAGTGAGGTTTAAGCTTTGGGTAACCTAATCGAACCACCTTAACATTAATAAATTAGTATTATTTATATTAAATTCAAATTATCATTAACTATATTAAAAACATATTTAATATAATTTATTATTATTATACATAATTTTATTTGGGCAAAGATTCATCATTCAGGTACTCGTCTATGGAATAATAACATTTTTTGAGGAGCAAATTTTTTAGTTCCATTTTGAACACGTTGTCTTCTATTTCGTTAATTATTTTTTCGGGTAGTTTGTTTGCGATAAGAATGCATCGGTAGTAAGGGCCTTTTTTAAACATTTCTAATTTTGTTGGGGGTAGTTGTATTTCAATTTTATCATTTTTCCTTCTTTGCGAGTTAACTACTTTTATTGTGAAAAGATGCGAATTATTCCTAACAAAGAGTGCCGCTTCCAATATATATATGGAGGGCAACGTGAGAATATTTAATGCAGCGAAGTGCGGTCGACAACTATCTGGTATATGCGTGTTGGTAAGTATGCGAATACATTTCTTCTGCAACAGGAATAGTTGGTGGACATCAGTGCTGGCCCCCCACAGAATCACACCGTACTGGAGCCTTGCGTGCGCAAACGCAAAATATGCTGACAGAGCGGTTTCCAAGTCAGTGTTGACCTTTAGCACACTTAACGCATATATAAAGCTCGGTAACTTTAATTTTATATTTTGAATATGTGATTTCCAGTTTAAACTTGTATCTATTTTAATTCCTAGTAATTTAAATTCATTTACTTCCTCTATAATTTCGTTTTTTGTTTGTAATGTCATTTGCAGTGGTTTTTTTTTGGATAGGCCTGAATTGGATTATTTTAGTTTTCTTTAAATTTATTTCAAGATTGTGATCTGAAAGCCACTCCGTTATGGTTTCTGTGATTTGTGGCAAGCGTTCGTTACACTCGGTACTATCCGCGCAATTTAGTAGCAAGGAGACATCATCCGCAAACATCACACATTTGCATTCCATAATTTTTGGCAAATCGTTGATATATGCCAGAAATAGGACACATCCGATCACGCTTCCTTGAGGAATTGAGCAGGTCGTGGCTCGCATTGGTGAGGTTATCGCCTTTACTACACCCGTATTTTTATAAAACCAATCAATTTGTACGCACTGTTTGCGATTTTGTAAATATGACTTGAACCATTTATGAGCGTTTCCGCGGATGCCCATATCGTATAGTTTCCGAAGTAGAATATTATGGGAGACACGATCATAGGCTTTGGACATGTCCAGGAGTAGCCCTACGGCATATTTTTTTGAGTTTAGATAATTAAGTATTTCCTGAACGTAATTGTAGATCGCAAGAGTCGTCGAATGTTGTTTCCTGAAGCCGAATTGATTTTTGTCAAAAATCTGATATTTTTCAAAAAAGTTATAAATTCGTATGTTCATGGCTTTTTCAAATAGTTTAGAGAAGGTCGGTAAAAGTGCAATAGGCCTATATTGGCTTGGATCGTTTTCTTTACCGCCCGGTTTTAAGATAGGTTTAATTTTTGAGATCTTCAACAGTTCCGGAAATACTCCTTCGCAAAAAGATTGGTTTATTAAAAACTTAAGCGAGGTCGCCAATTCAGTAGTGCATAATTTAATCAGTATCGACGGAATGTCGTCTATGCCCGAACTAGTTCGATTTTTCATTTGTCGCATAAGTGTAGTAATTTCGCGCTCGGTTACTTCGCTAATCATTATTGAGTTTATTGTGGGTATAATGACGGGGCGGCCGGCCGCTTGTGCAGGAGCGTTCGCGCCGGCACTGCTACCTGCCGGAGATGACTCACCTACTGATGCAAAGTATTCGTTGAGAGTCCTTGCTATTTGGTTGGGCGTTTCTACAACATAATCACCGATTTTTATGTTTATATTTTTGTGTTTAGAAATTTTGTTTTGAGATGTAGTGTTTTTTATGATATTCCACATGGATTTAATTTTATTACTTGATTGTTTCATTTGTTTTATAAAAGTTAACTTTTTGGATGATTGCACACATTTTTTTAAAATTTTCTCATAATTCCTGTAATAAGATATGAATTCTTTGTTTTTTGTGTGATTTCTGGCAATCCTAAGGAATCTTTTATTTTTACATGCTATTTTTAGCCCGACAGTCAACCATGGCGATTTATTGTTTTTACATGTTATTTTTATACGTTTTAGCGGGATATATTTATTGAGCAATTCTTGAATTTTGTTATGAAAATTGTTGTAATTTTGGTTTACGTCGTTACTTGATAAAATTTCGTCATCCCAATCGATGTTACTTAGTTCGCCTTTAAAATTCAGCATATTGTTCGTACTAAATATACGTTTATAAGTATAACGTTGTTTGTTTACTTCCTGTAAGTTCTGTGTTTGACAACTATATATTATGCTTTTATGGTCAGAGATACCGTTTTCTTCGACTTTCACTGAATGGTCTGTTTTATTCGTGAATATGAGGTCTATGCAGGTGGAGGACTTATCGTTTACTCTGGTCGCTTGTTTGACAATTTGTCTTAAGTTTGATTCTAACATATCGTTTAAAAGCTTTTCCGAAGATGTTGAATTTATAATAGTATTTATGTTAAAATCTCCTCCAATAATAATTCGCATTTTTTGTTGTTTGAATTTAATTTTTGATAGAATGTTACTTAATACTTCGAAAAAGGTATCTATATTCCTATCTGCTCTATATATATTAATTATACACATGTTATGTAGCGTGATTTCAACCGCACAGCATTCAACTATATACTCGATAGATAATTCTGAAATGTCTGTTCTTTCAATATAATCGATACCGTCCCGTAGTAGAATCGCCACTCCTCCGCCCGGTCGCTCGCTCCGATAATACGCCGCTGCAAATTCATAACCTTCGATCTGGATTACATCCTTTTGTTGCTCCGATATCCAGGTTTCAGTTAAACATAGTACTTGATAGTCTTTATTTGTTAAAAATGATTCCAGTATATGGGTTTTGTTTTTTAGGCTCTGCATATTTTGGAATAGTATATTCATTTTGTTATTGTTTTTAGGTACGAAAAAGTAGCGTCGATGGATTATTTGGATTAGGACTGGTATTCGACGAAGAATGTTCGGGCACCGATAGCGCTATAGCGCCGATTTCAGCATCTATGGTTTGGGTCGCTGTTGATGTTAGGGAACTTGTATTTGTGTTTGGATCTGGAATTCGTTGCTGTTGCTGTGGCCTATACTGCTGGCTTCGATGCTCTTGCCCTTCGATGAATAATCTATTGTGTCTAATCACTGCATATTTCCCACATTTACGCGCTTCTAGCATTATTTCTCTTAACGTTTTTCGTTCCTCTAGGGCCTTGTTATCTAGGTATGCAGAGATAGTAATGCCGGTGTTCTTGAAACTAAAAGAGTTCTCTAGGATATAATTTGCCATCCTTTTACTCATGAACTCGATAACGAGGGGACGGCGAGGACCTCGCTTCCCAATTCTGTTCACATCTTCAAGATATGTGTTAACATTGACTCCTAGAATATCATAGAAAACATCGGTGACACGGCCGTATAAATCGTCCTGCGTTTCATGGTGGTGTTCGCTCAGTCCATATAATACAATTTTCTTATTATTATTTTGTGCATTGTCTGGTGTATTCTTCGCTAGGCTAGATAGACGGTTCTCAAGATTCCTGAGCTCAGATTTTAATATGAAATTTTCTGCTTCGAGTGATTGGATTTGTTTACTGATATCCTCGATTTTTGTTGTACATTTTTGTTGTTCAGCCCACACTTGTGTAAAGTTCTGGGAAATCTCCTTGTTAAACTGGTTAAATGCTAGGTTTATTTGTGTTTGTATTGCGGTGTTCATATTGCTGATTAAGGATTTATTATTGGCCGTTAGCAACGCATTAATGCTTGATAATGTAATTTCTTCGCTACTAGAAGTATTATGTATCTGTGTTTTATTTAACGTGTCGCCTCCTGCGTCCCCTTCAAGAGCCAGTAGGTCATCTACAGACATGGTAGTTTCATTCAGGGACGAGGGGATGTGTGATCGTACAGGTGTGTCATCGTTTCTCCGCCTGCGGGTTATGTTCATACAAGCATCACAATGCCAAATGCGTTTTAATTCATAATTTTTTGCCATGTATTGCGCTGTTGTGATGTTCAAGCACTTGTAGTGGTAACAGCCATTGCAAGCAACACAATTAAGTATTTCCAGGTGATTAATAGCGTCATCGCATGCTTTGCATTTCATTTTAGCAAGTGCAGCGCAGAGCGCAGATGTGAACAAGATAACGTATAAGATGACTCACTCGATGGCAGGGTGTGCGTAACGCAGCTCGACTCTGGCGCTGTTACTTGTGCTGTGCTTTGCGATGTCGGCCGATCGGTGACGGAGATGCGCGAAGTTCACGGGTCACTGAACTCTCAACCACTGCCGGCCGTTGGCCGTGCTTGCTAACGATATTTTTAAAACTTAACACTGTAATTTCTTCAAAGGTACTCGATATATTAGAAAACTGCTCTCACTAGTAGATAGGTCTTTTCGTCCGGAAGAGTTTGGTATATTTCACTGGTTGGTTATCGCGGTTCTTATATTTATTTTAGGTTGATTTGTCGGGAGCTCTAACAAAGCGATGTTGTTGCGGTGATCACCCGCACCTTCCGCACGCACGCACGCACTTTCAACAAGCATTGAATATATATAGTGACAATACTAACAATTCTACAAACTCAAACACAATAAGGTTGCGTTGTTTTATCACGGAGTTCCTATGACCACCTTCCTTGTCCCTCACCAGATCAGCTCGATGGTACCATAATATTGCATTGTCACTCAACTTACATATGTATGTATGTGAAGTTTCAGATCAATCGAATAATAGAAAGTGGGTCTAATTTAGATTGCAAGATTTAAACCGAACATACATACATATAAACATTGCAAGTTAAATAAAATCTTGTAAAAATGACACTCGTTGATGCAACAATTAGTTTGAAAATAGATTTTCTATTGATTATTTGCTATCGTTCCATTGTTTTCTATTTTATCTGAAGATCGGCTGCCTGGGGCGTTAGAGGACCAAGCTAACTCTGCACATATTGTACAGTGACGGTGAGGCTGCACTATAAACGTCAAATTCGTATGAAAATATGACGCTTATAGTGCCACTGCCACGCTCTGTCACTTCAAAGTTAGCTTAGGTGGACTCTAGTTCAAAACGTTAGGTAACGAAAGAATCTTAAAACATTGTAATATGTATATAACTTAACCCCCTTATTCATAAACGTGTACTAAAGTTACGATGCCGCTAATCACCGTTTGTCCCTTTCCATCATACCAATACGTCGGAAAGGGACAAACGATGATTAGCGGCATCGTAACTTTAGTACACGTTTATGAATAAGGGGGTAAGTTATTAACTAGGGTTGTTATTTTAAATTACGTACTAAATTATTTGTAAGCATGTTTGAACTAACAACAATCACCTGGCGACGTCGGCCGCAGTAGGTATACATACGATGGGTACGGTACATATTCATTTAATTCAACATTTGTCGCTAGATGTCGCTGTGCTCTCCGCGTCAGAATCGTACATCGCGGTGTTAAGATTTTTCCACGAATGATGACCCTCTCGCAGCAACGTCCTGAACTCATACTTACCTGGCATAGGGGACACCGTGATCAAGAAGGCGGTTCCCCCAGGGCGAGACTCTTCCATTGCACTGCGGTTGGGTTGACCCTTGCGATTATCCCTAATGTGGATAACTCGGATGCGTAATTTTTGGTAGTGGGGACTGCGTACGCGCTGTCCCCCTCTTAAAACTTGAAAAGTTGCGTGGAAAAAAGACCTTACTCTATTGTTGTGCCTGCTCGCTTATTGAAAAGAGCAGCGCTCCGAGCTCTCGAGATCTGAAGTAGGTTTGTGTCTTGCTCTCGCTCGCAAATAAACAGAGCGAGCGACTTTCTTGACCTTGACTCGTTCGCTCCCGACACGATTTGTTACTAGGTACCGATGTACCGACTAGTAACTAATGGACCGAGACCGATTAAGAGCGCTTAAGATGATCTAGTTCCCTTCGGTCCGTGGGGGCATTTCATTCCTTTTACTCACTCTCAAGCCTATTTTACTCGCATCAATGACAGATTATGATAACAATGATCACCAATGAGCCAATGACAGATGATGGTAACAATTAAACATTGTAGTAGTGGTGGACTGGTGGTTCAGGTGCTACAATGGTGGTGTACTTGTCTGTGTTTTAAATTTTGTGATCATTTACGTTTTACATAGGACTTTTGTTAAACTACTAAATCGTAATCTTATTTAATGAAACCTAGCAAATTTGACTATATGTGATTTTATGATGAACTTCACTATATTGTTTTTTGTCCTTCCAGGCAGTAGCAGTGAAAAAGAAGCCAACGTCAGCCGTGACACAACCAGCGGAGCCACAGCCGCAAAAGTTGTCCATGATGACTGTCAACATAAAGATAGAGCAACCCGATATTATCTTGGTGGAGTCGCTCGAGCAAAGAACATGCGACGCCTTGGTGCTTAATGTGTGTATCTTTAACACTTACCAAACTTACTTGACCGTTCGTAAACCTACTTGCAACGATGTAAAATTTACTATAGGTCGGCTGACTTACTTTATCCTTGTGTAGTCACTCGAACAGAGAAGTTAGCGCCTAACAAATTCATTATTATTTTGTTTCTCGTCTTGTTCAATATTTTTTGTTACCTCTGAGTTTTTAGCCTGAAAATCTTATCGGAAGACCAGCGTTGGAAGTCGCCAGCATCATGATCAGATGAGATGAGATGCCAGTGTAATATGGACAGACGGATATGAAACTGATCAAACTGAGAGTTTCTTTTTTTTTGGGTATTTTTGCTACGGAATCCTCAAAATTGGAAACCGAGGAAAATTTTACGTTTTCCCATCAAACTTTATTATCACATACTATAACAGTGTTTTTAATTTATTCAAGATATTTTATGAGCATGACAACATTTTCAGATGGAAGCCCGGTTCAAACTGCGCAAGAACGAAGAGCGTATGGTCGCCGACGGCGGCATCTCCGGCCTGCAAATGGTCATCCGCACTCTCGGCAAGGTGGAGAGAAACCAGCGCTATCTCCTCGAGCCGGCCAACTTGTCGTTCGCGCTGTCCCAGCCGCCCAACTGCGGCATGCATGTAGACGTCGCCATATCAAATATTAAGATCACCGTGTCGCCCGGTAAGTAAATGGCCCTTTTTGGGTTATATAGAAGAACCCGCGTTACCTCCTCGAACCGGTTCATTTATCTTTGGCGCCGGGTCGGCTATTGTGATCACCGTGTCGCCCGCTAAGTGTTGAATATGTAGTCTTTAGATTTGTTCGATTTAAAACGGGCTCTATTTGGGCTATATAGAAGAATCAGCGTAAAAGTGTTTTGTTTTGACCATAGAGATAAGTAAAGAAAGAGTGGTAACTCCATACTCAGATTTCTTACCAAAACGCGAGTTATTTCGTAGTCGACATCTAGCGTCAAGTAGCGGAATTGATCAGTACTGCTAGTTTACAATAAATGTCGTAACAAACGAAAACTCTAATACTCAACGATTTTCAGCTAATATAATAACCGGATTAACCGGAACTCTCTTTTCAACTCCTTCTGCTTGTAATATTTGTTGTAAATTGTCTTGGCAATACATTTTTGGTCAGTTGGGACACTTGTCCTTTTGTCCGGGTCTGCCTAAAACGTAGTCTGACTTATTCGCGTTATGCCTAGACCAACCGAGAAATAGTCGCACTGAGACTTAGGCCTAATGAGTTATTTGTCCAAATGCGAATCTGGCACAAGAAGACTTAGGCATCTTGCATTATTGTCCAAAAGCGAATCTGGTACAGAGAGACTTACACTTATGTATTAAGTTTGTATCCAAAAGCGAATCTAGTGTTACTTCTCCTATAATAGATTTTTTCTAATAATTTATTTTCCAAAAACATTTCCTCTTAAACGTAACTAGACGGAGCCCCGCAAAGCGGGGCTTCTATTTCTGGGTAGTTTGCCCTCCGGGCATCTGAAGCTACCAAACGAACCTAACCTACCTAACTATTAACCTGACTAATTGTGACTTCCCTGAAAACATTACACTTTGGGGGGCGACTAGGAATTTCGCTACGCGGAACAAACGCGTTTAGGGCGTAGATCGTGCTTAGGCGTATCGCGAAATGGACAAACAGCTACTTAGGCTTACTGCGTTTGGGACATATTGCGAAATAGGTAATATAAGTAATAGGTCAATAGCGATTTAGACGAATTGCGAATTTCAAATGAAGTTTTGTCATAACGCGAATTAGTCAGACTACGTTTTATGCAGACCCGGACAAAAGGTCCACCTTTCGTATCTCATATTTATTTGATCTTCCCTTTATTCGTTTGTTCCCTTGGTACTTTTCGTAAGTACCTAAAAATATTTAAGTAATGGTGCTCTTTTACACACATTCAAATCTATTAACCTTTTAACCACATAGAATTTTTCATCGAGCGTACTCGTATCGCCGCAGTTACGAATTTACACGAAGTTTTGACTCGAGGCGGTTAAAAGGTTAGCGCAATGCAAACATTTTTGTATTAACAGAAATTTCCTAATCATGTTTAATTATAAACTTACAGATATCATAGCTCTATTAAATCGCGTGATGGCAACCATGACCAGCTCAGAGGAGGACAACACGCAGCAAGCTGATAGGATCATTTTATACTCTCAGCTGTGGGACATTGCGCCCTTCAAACCGAATACATATTGGTTCTTGAAAACTGGTAAGTTCTTGCTTTTAAGAGCCCCGTACAAAACTTTGTTGACGGAGCTCTTATGGAATCACTTCGGTCTTGCAAATCGGTTAAAGGCGCTTTTCTCAGAGACCGTATGACGTAGATACTTAAAATTTTGAACAGTTATAGCAATTACCACCACTATCACTATGAAGAAGTCAAAACTGCTTAGTTCTTAATTTTATATATCACAGATAAAAACTTATACCAGAAATCTCATTTAATAGGGGCAACTGTGAAATGTTTTTATAGAAGGCGCCAGCATAAGGTTTTACCTGTCTCCAGTTCTGTTTTATGAGATTTGGCTTAAATGGCTAATATGCAGGCTATATAATAAAAAAAAGAGACTGTGACATTATTCGTAGGATTGACAAGTAAAATGGTGGCGCTATTGGCAAAATACTTCGACCAGTTAACGCCATTGAAAACCTTATGCTTGTTTTGTACGAAATTAAAGACATTATAATTCTGTCTGTGTGAAATTTATTTATGTTTATAAAAATAAGATTTTGATTACACATGAGCCTGCTTAGAAGGCCATAACTCACTAAAAATGCGTTAATGCGCTAAACTAGTATAAAGTCATGTTGGCAGGACGAAGTGACGTTTGCGGTCATTTTATTCATGCCGCCTTTCGGTAATCAACCTGTACCCTTGTTTTTATATACCGGATACTAAAAAGACAATTTCAGTGACCCAATTTGGCCGACCTATCTGCTATATCAGTACAATCTATACTACTATCGATCGGCTGGACGCATTAGGGCAATCGAATCGTAAATTTAGTACCAGTCATATATCTGTGATATCAAAACAAGAAGGTATCTTATTTGACTAATTTTTTTTATGTTTTTCGCTACATATTTTATTTAAAGTAATTCAAACATTATAGAGATGGCGGAAGAAGCCATGGACCTAGAGGAACCACAAGAACTGTTATTGAAAGAACAGCCCCCGACCGACGAGATTTGCATGCTGTCCAGTCCGTCCATCGTGCTCTCTTTGGAGATGCAGATCGGTACTGAGACGATCCCGGTGCTGGTTATGCAGGCGTCGCTTACTGGACAAGTCAAGGACTGGAGTTCTGATGTAAGTAGAATAATATTTCTGACCAAAAAATAAGTAAAATAACTAACTGGCAACTCTAGACCCCTGGTAGTTAACGAGTTAATTAAAAAAAACATTTTATCAGGCAACTAAGGCTCATAGATACATCTTAAAAGCTAAAAACTATTCTAGCTGCACAGTTTTGTGTTGCGCTAAAGAGAGGCGATAGAAATTAGTTCCAACATTTTATGGGAGATGTCGCTGTTCTCTCCGCGTCGAAATCGTACATCGCGGTGTTAAGATTTTTCCACGAATGACGACCGTCGCTCCGTACTGAAATGAAGTCATACTTACCTGGCATAGGGGACACCGTGATCAAGAAGGCGGTTCCCCCAGGGCGAGACTCTTCCATTGCACTGCGGTTGGGTTGACCCTTGCGATTATCCCTAATGTGGATAACTCGGATGCGTAATTTTTGGTAGTGGGGACTGCGTACGCGCTGTCCCCCCATATTTACTTGAAAATTAGTTTTATTTGCATGAATCAACACCTCGGAGCAGTGTTGTCACATACAATTTCGCCGAAGTGGTAGAACAGGGTGCAAAAATAGGTAGAAATGGGTGGTTTTAAGATGAAGAACAGGTAGATGTACCACTCAATAGCAAGTACATTTTTATGATTAAAAATATGTATAAAAATTTTCAAATTATTTATTAGTCTTTAATATTGTGATGTTAGACACATGTTTATTAAAGAAATCGAAACAAAAATGAGGATTTCCATTGTTTGTAGGAAATGAATCTGCTTGTATAATATGTTTCTTTGGCAAGTTTTCATTACATCGAATCTAAATTCGGTAGAAATTAAATAATGTTCCGTCACATGTATTGAGAATTACTTACAATTCTACCATTTTGAAAAATAGGTAGATTTCAGGCCGAGGGAGGTAGATAGGTAGAACGCAGGCAAAATAGGTAGATCTACCCAAAAGTTGGTAGATGTGACAACACTGCCTCGGAGTTACAGGGTCCAAAGAATATGGTGGCCGCTTACCGTCAGGCGGGCCGTATGCTTGTCAGCCACTGACATGGTATCAAAAATAAACACGTTTGGCAATTAACCTGCCAATATCTCGCTAGATGTCGCTGTGCGTTAGTTAGCTCGCGCTATCGTTGTGTCCGCGCAACTGTATGACACCGGCGCGGTCGCCGCTCTGCAACTTCCTTGTCTCGGGGAGCATAGTGCGCAGTGATCGTAAAGTGAGAGCACTGATGCTGACACCCAAACATAATCACCCGCGCCCGGCTGCCGTGAGGGAGTCCGAGCGCAATTTTTGATAGGCCCCTTTACTTTATAGGGGGCCAATTACAATTAATTAAAATGAAAATTTAGTCAAAAACCAAACCGATTGCAAGTGTAAAATTTTGAAATCACCCCCTTAATAAGAAAAAAAAAACAATGGAAGCGCCACATGCCATATTGCCCTGCAAGCGGAAGCATCGAATGGAAGTGACTCGCTTATGCATGCGTTTAATTCTGCGACGTTTTATAAATTGTGTCAGTTTATTCGAAAGTATTGTATTAATGAGTACTGTAATGAAAATTATGAGAAGGTTTATGATTGGTTACAAACAAGAAAGATTAAGACAATATGATCGAACTCATCGCTGCCCGGTACAGAAGTTAGTTCAACATTTGCCGTTAGATGTCGCTGTGCTCTCCGCGTCGGAATCGTACATCGCGGTGTTAAGATTTTTCTACGAATGATGACCCTCTCGCACCAACGTTGTGAACTCATACTTCGACCGCCCCGGCTACAGCGTTGCAGCCGCGACCCCCATCAGCCCCGTTCCCCACGACGGCCGCCCCTCTCCAGGGGAAGAAGGCGAAGCCAGGAGCGGGACCCAGCGATGGCCGAGCCGAGGCCATCACCATGCTCGTGGAGATCCTGCAGGAGCTCCTCGTTGCCATCCAGTCGGGACAGAGTCCTGTTCCGATTATCCTCAGAAGGCTGGCAGACCTCTATAGCGTTCGCTAGCCAACTGAGGATCCTACACTGGAATGCCGACGGGCTCTCTGCAGCCAAAGTCACCCTGCTGCGACATCTTCTGGCCGAGAAGAAGATCGACGTAGCCCTGATCTCGGAAACCCATCTTAAGGCGGGCGACCGCCTTAAAATACCAGGCTACGTCGCCTACAGAAAGGAGGAAACATCTTCACTCGGACGCGCCTATCGGGGACTGGCCGTCCTTGTGAAGCGTCAGGTCATCCACCAGCCGCTGCCAGTGCCGACAACTCTCCGGTCGTCATACGCCCTAGGCGTGGAAATCTGCGTCGACCGCCACCCTCTGCGTGTGTTTGCGTTCTACAAGCCACCCAGCTCTCGCCTTGCAGTGGCTGATGTCCACGACCTGCTGGACTCGCCGCTGCCCTCGATTGTAGCCGGTGACTTCAACTGCAAACACACTGCATGGAACTCAGTGAAGACCTGCCCAGATGGGCAGCGACTCCTTGCCGATGCAGAAGCCCAAGGATACGAGGTGCTAGGGCCAGAGGTCCCCACGCACTTCCCGTACACGGCAGCCCACACACCGGACGTCATCGACCTTATGGTAGTACGCGGCCTGACTTCCTGGCCCGCGCAGGACGTCCTGGATGACCATCTCCTTTCTGACCACCAACCCGTCTTGGCAACACTGGACTTGACGCCGACTCGGACGGCTCCGCCCTCACCTCGCCGACGACAGGATTGGGATCGTTTTGCGACCTACATGAGCGAACACACTCCATCCTTCCCCGTGACTACAGCGGAGGAAGTCGACCGACTCGCTGAGGAGTTCGCCTCATGCGCCACTGCCGCCCTGACAGACTCTTCCGCCGAGACCGGCGCCAGTCAGTCGCGCCGTAAGCAAAGCATCCCCGCCTTTATCCTGACCCTCATCGAGAGGAAGAGGAAACTGCGTCGACAATTCCAGCGCACACGATGTCCCACCATGAAGTCCCAGCTGAACTCTCTCGCCGAGAAGATCTCGCAAAGCCTCGCGGCTTACACCGAGGACTCTTGGCTCGAGTACATCGAGTCAGCTGGTGAGGACTGGAACGACATCCATCGTCTGTGCCGCAGAGTAACAGGAAGACCAGCACCCATCCGCCCTCTTTTTGCCAGTGACGGTACCCCACGTT